>NC_045150.1:16216469-16437192 GCF_008831285.2 Nymphaea colorata
TCGTCACCTGTTGAGGTGATCCTACACCAACTTGGAAGTGAGGCAACCTTCGAGAAAATCATCAAATTTTCTCCTGCTTCTCTCTCACTCATTTGTGGTATTCCTCTCTGGAGCTGCAGCAGGATTGAGTGAAAACTACATTTTCATCTCATTTTCAGGTACCCACATGGCTAGCCCTCGAATTGTTTGATGAAACGTCTGTGTATATAGTGTGCATTTACTTGAACGATTTCTTGTTGGGTCTTGACTCTATAAGCTTTTGATTGAAAACGGATAATGAAGGTGACCTCATGAAGCACTTAGTTTAGAAATTGATGGAAACCAATGGCACATGAGCTATTCCTAATATACATTGGGCTGTACATGCCTGTATAGTATATATTGGATCAGATTTAGTACGTAATTTCATAACTGAATTTGAATCAGAAACAGATAGTTGACCAAAGTTTGATTAAAACTCTAAATCAATCACATAGAAATATTCTTTTGATACTTAAGCTAATTCAGATGACCATGGCAGTCACATAGAAATATTCTCTTGCTACATAGAAAACCAAAATCGAGTTCACTGGCAAATTCCGTTAGTTCAAACTCAACCAGACGGACTTGGGAACATGGTACATAGAATGTAATGTAAACCTCCCAAAATATACCAGGTAGCCCACAAAATACACTTTATTTTTTAGTCTCCCAAACAGTGACTCTCTTTCTTTTTTTTTACTGATGGGAAAGATGCAAGGAGGCCGGTTGTCTTCTTGCTTGTTTTGAAGCTTCTTTTGCGTGTTGTGGCATTCACCTCTAGGTGATACAGCTTTGGCTGTTGGGTGAGCCACGTGAACGCTCTCCTCAAACACAAGACTTCAAACACAAGACTTCATTGGCACGTGAATAAATCTATTTCCTTAATCGACATCCTTTTTTTTAAAGGGTATTCCCGTTTCATGAAAATACAGCTTAGTTTCCTTTTTTTCAACTTAGTCATTACCATCCTTTAAAATCAAAGGCTTATATATATATATATAGAGAGAGAGAGAGAGAGAGCTAGAGAGATAGAATGAAATTGGTAGATCCCAAACCGTTACGTCATGGATAAAAATAAAACCATTCAATTGGTTGCTAAAAATGTTTTAAATAAAATAAAAACGTACTAACATGTTAAAAAATCTAATTTGATAAGAAACATGGTTTGGTTAAACTTGTTTTTAAGGAACATAGAGATTTCTCCATCATCAGAATTTTGATATAAAATAAACCATTCAATATATGAGCAGATCAACTACATTTTAGAAAATGATTCACTCAATATACATTTGATATCAGCTTATTCTTAAGATCATATATGTGAAGTTAGATAGCAAAAAATACACTATAATCATTGCACTTAATAGCCGTCCGATTTTGGCCCTGACCTAATGGCTTGAGACCTAAAATATATATGTATATATGTATATATACATATACATATACATATATGTATATATATATATATATATATATGTGTATGTTATATATGTATGTATATATATATATATATATATATATATATATATATATATATATATATGTATATGTATATATATATACATGTGCATATATTATACATATATATATATATATATATATATAGAGAGAGAGAGAGAGAGTTGAGTAATTCGCAGATCCCTGACCACTAGCTCAGGGATTAAAACCAGACTCCTTAAGTTCTTATAAAAAAATATTTTAAATAAAAATATAAATATACAAATATTTTTACAAAAAATATTTTGATATAAAACATGTTTCATTTAAGTTGCTTTTATGAAAAATGCAGACTTTTCTGCTAATAAAATGTTAATGCTATAAGTGCCATTGATTTTTGCATATTATAAAAACACTATTAAACTCCAACATATGATCAACTTAATGTAGGTTTTTATCGACCCATTCAGATTATGGAATGTTCATATACGGAACCCATCAAGCTGTGGTGAAACCAAGTGATTTTTGACGTGTAATTGTCAGTGTGAGATTGCTAGCTAATGTCAAGAAAATGGAAACTAGTGTCAAACTCATAACCTAAAAGAAGCAAATGTTAATGGGAAAAAAATGCCACATAGCTTATTCGGATCCACCCGATGAGATATCCTAAAAAATAATCACCCAAATCTGGCCCGCTTGTTGATCTAGTTTGATGGAATGAAGAGCTCCGGTTCTTTAGATAGATCCAATGAATATGAAATTAATTCACAATCGATGCCCTCGCATTTTGCCAGATCTTGTTCAGGAAATACGATTTTGATCCACGTCAGAAGTACTTTAACTCTGTTGCTAGAAAAACAAATTTAAAGATCATATGCTTCTAACTATTGATTGGCTTCATGGCTTCTAAGTAAAAGGCATTCATTATAGTCAATTCTTAATTAATTGAAGTAATGTTTCTGAAAGTTTCTCGCATTTTATTTTTTAATTCCGTAAGTGACAGAGAAAGATTCATGCATGATCTCAGGGAGTGAGGCTGGGCCATGCTTACTTGTCCTGCTATGGATAGCTTGCCTCCCTGACAATGTCAAACTTCCAGGCACGGCCCCTCGACACGCAAGTGCCCGCAGTTTTTGTGGTACACTTGACTTCATTCACCAAGTTAGTGTGCAAAGCAGTTTGTGGTTTAACTCTACGTCTATATAAGTGTGCACATACAACCGCTGTGGTTGCACAGGCAGCAGCTAGCAAGAAGGATTTTATGTAAACATTCGAACAAGGGTCCTAAATTCTTCACCGCAACCAAGAATAACGGGATCGATGGGCAAAGGTGAAGTTAACAGGTACCATAATCTGTTCACTCGCTCTGTTTCATATCTGTATCTCCAATTGCTATTATCACACGTCATTATCCTCATCAACTTTGCCATCATGATTTCTTTCTTGTTCTCCTCCTCCTCCTTGTTCTACAAGGTTTTTGGCCAGTGATAGGTTCAACTACTTCTTTGGTTGGACCTGTTTTGCAGTCGCTGCTCGCTTTAATAAAGACCATGATATCTGCGGGAAAGATCCTTGTGTATGCATTGAGTATGCTAATGATGCCCCTCGCTGCACCGAGGAACCTGTAGATAAGAGACTCGAACTTTTATTTGGATCTCAAAAACAAACATGCATTGTTTTACTTCCTTCAAAATGCCAATTTTCTTCAACGAAAATCATAAGCGTGTACGGGTACTTCGATTCAGAAAGCAAGAGAGCCGTTTCCACGAAAATGTCAAATTTATTAAATGAAAATCATAAGAGGAAGAGGGGAAGACAAGAACAGGTCAAATTAGCCTCTACAATGGCACCCTTAATTCCAGATCACCATTCTTCAATACCATCTGGACAATATTCCTCAAGATGACGTGGTCAATACATGAAACCCAGCCTGACCTGTTGTGCTACCCATCATGTAGAGAGAGAGAGAGAAGAGAGAGAGAGAGAGGAGAGAGAGAGAGAGAAGAGAGAGAGAGAGAGTGAATCTTTTTACTTATATTAGTAATATTTCTGCATGCTACAATCAGCTTTTTACCAATTTCCCAAATGCACCCAATCTGAGCAAGAACAGCTATACTACTTGTAGGTAAATCTCAATAGCACACTAGCCAGGAATGGGGAAAGGCCCTAGAGAAATGTACGTGACGATACTCGAACTGTTGTTGGAGATCCATATATTTACAGGACACAGTTATCTTATATAGTTATGCACCTAAGTCTGGATGCAAGAGTGAAATCCTGAGATATTCACACCATTTTACGAGGTGCAGGATTGACCCCCCATCTTGCTCGAGTGCAAAATCCAGCCAGTTCTGACCCAGTTGGGTTTGACTCAGAAAGCTCAACAGAGACCTCCCTATCTTCGTCTTTCAATCCTTTTCTGCTATCGTTATTCACTTTTATTCTAACAAGTATGATGATGATCTTGGAAGGATTCAATTTATAGATATTTTCCTTTCTCATCCATCAATTAACTATAAATAAAGCATAGTTAATAGAAGTAGAATGTTTTGGATTCAATTGTGAAACTTATTGTTTAGGTTGTGAACAGCTCATGCTTGCACTCATTTTACGGCATAGTTAATAGGTTGACCAGGCAGCCAAAAGAACAAGTTTACCGCTATTCAATTATCGCGTATATGTGGAGTTTGATAACTGTTGGATATGCGTAAGCAGAATGGTCCTAACTGTTTTGAGCTTGTGGATTCAGACGTTAACAATCCAACCATTATAGAGCCATTGTACGACATTATCCATGTCACAGGGGTTCGAGAAATCAATGTGTCAGTCCGCAATAGGCGGCAAATGCAGCAGCTATTCGCTGAATTTGCTCCTCTAGTGTAAGCATCATTGATCTGAATTCTTCCACTGCTCCCTTCCCGCTTCAGAACTTCATCTTGCAAATTGTAATTTTTGCTTTTCCTGCATCAACCAGGTGCTCGCTCGACAATGATGAATGAGAAACTTCGACTGGTTTACTTGGACGAGAGGTTCAATTAATAAAGCATATATGAGAATATTTCATCCATTATAAATCTACTGCAAATATAAATAGCCGAAATATCAATATGTATAGATTTCTGAACATATCTAGACAGGGGTCTTGGAGTGAAGAACGAAAGCAAGGAGATAATTGCTACTGAACCTGGTTATACGCACAGGTCTTTACACATTTGCATGTATATAAGTTCATGTGCACGACACGCACTCACAAAACTAGGCCAGGGCTACAATTGTCGTGCCCTAAAAGCTGTACACCATGCACAAGCCATGCATGTAACTCCCTCTCATCTATTGGGGTCATGTACAAATAAATACTAAATATTTCTGCATCCATTTACGAGGTCAAGAGTTGGAGCTTGCCGAGTCTGTTGTGATTGTCACCTAATTAAATCATACATTGCTAAATACTACATGTTATTTCTTAAGTTACTAAGTTTGTTACTAAGCTGTACATGTTATTCCATGTCATTCAATTTTAGTTGGAAGAAATCAAACATGTTGTCAAACTCCTATTCTCAAACTTCTGCAAAAATGAGGAAAATACTCCTTTTGATTCATAATCTTGTTCACTGTGTGATCTTACAGCCAGTGAAAGCAATTGGCAGCCAAATATGATCTCACTTTCAAGCCAGAAGGTTACAGATTCTCCGATAGCTAATTTGCACTGGAAACCAAATTTTAAACATGCAAAATTTGAAAAATTAGAATGCCGACATGTGATCCCACATTATCGGGTTCCCAAGAACACTTTCTAAGCAAAAGCAAATTAATAGAACACATGCCCTCCTATGCACAATGGGGAATATGCGATGAAAGTTATGCAAAAAATTAAAAACGTGTGGAGCTGTTTTATGAAGAAGGTCAAGGGTTCAACTTTTGGGTTTCCCCAATAATTCCATCGATAGACAAGTGCCCCTTGACCTTGCCTATTTTAATTTCAGTTTTTTGTTTTTAAAGCATATGTCAATTCTAACCATAGTGGAATCACCAAGAGTCATGTCAATTATGGCTATAGTGGAATCACCAAAGAGCCAAGTCATTTATTTTTCAGTTTTTTTGCCATGTATATATATATGGCCCTTTGGGTCAGCCAAAAGTGTGTGAGAAAGGCTTTCAACTGTTCTCAAAGAGTCCTATTGTCGTGTGCTTAATCTTTGCTGCCTTGTTCATGCCTTGTGACCACTTGTAGAAACAACTGCTGGATTAGTGTATGTGTGTTCTTGTGTTGTATGTTGTGTCATTCACAGGAACACAAGAAGAGGACGTGCAGGCAGGTCATTCCTGTAGCGAACAGTTGGACTACCAACAAGATTTTGACCTGCTTATTGCCCACACGTTTCACAGCAATTATTGACTTGAAAATAAGAATCGGTTATTGCTCTCTCTAACAGAGACCGAACAACGAGAACTGCAGGAACATTTACGATGGAAATGAAATACGATGGACCTAAAGTATGCGAAACTTCATTTCTTTTTTTCCTTAACAGCATTTCTGCTCCCAAAAGTGTTCAAATGTCATATTACCCATTGCGGGAAAGTGGTCGACAACCAACTCTACTCCATCCTCACCTCCACCTCCACCTCCTACCGAAGATGCAGATCAGCCTTCCAAGAAGACTTTTAAGAAACATGAACCAAGTAATACGGATGCAGGTGCAAGTGCAGGTTGGGCTGGGGCAAGTGCTCATCAATCTTCTAAGCAACCTCCTAAGAAACAAAGTCACATGTGTGGAGGTGCAACTGCAGGTGGGCACATGCACATCAGCCTTCTATGAAACAGAAACCAAGGCACATGTGTGTAGGTGCAAATGCTGGTGAGCCACATGCACATCAACCTTCTAAGTAACAAGCACCAGGTCATAAGGTTGCAGGTAATAGTGCAGGTGGGGGGCAACGGTCTCAGGCACAACAAATTTGAAAAGCATGGGACTAGGGCAAGGGTATCTATATATGTGTGTGTGTTGCAAGGGTGTGTTCCTATAATATTATGTGTGTGCGTGTGTGTGTGCGTACCAGGGGTGTCTTGTCTGTTTGCCTACATAAATAAATAAATAAATAAATAAATATATATATATAAGTAATGTCTAACCGTTTGAGACTGGTGTAAGATGTTTGAAATAAATAAAACGTGTGAAATTGTTTAAAATTTGGGAGCACGTTCTAATAAAATTTTCATTTCATAATATGTTTTAATAATGCAAAATCAATAACTTTAAACGAAACAGATGAATGAGGCTGATAGGCAGCCAATGTCGATTAGGAGTATTTGGGTCATCAATTCTTGTGCTATAAAAAAAAATCTCCAATGAACAAGTTGAAGCTCGGTAGGGCATGCAGCACCATGAAACACAGAAAAAAGCAGACCCCATGTCTCAGATAGATAAGATTGCATGGAAGCTTTGACTTCCTATCAATTGATGGAACAACCAACTACAAACTTACATTCCCACCTTGATTCCTCCAATGCTTTCTCTCTCTCTTTGAAACTCGTGTAGCTTCCTTTCTCATCACCCCTTGCCTAACTAACTCTAAGCCAGCTGCCCAAAGTGCAGTGCAAGACACTGCGGAATGGGGTGGAATGCTTAGGGCTGCACACGAGCCGAGTCGAGCTCAAGCTTGCCCAGCTCGAGCTCGATTCAGTTCAAAGACCTCGACTCAAAATCGAGTCGAGCTCCCAAAACAAGCTTGAGCTCGACTCGATTACACAAAGTCGACCTCGAGCGCGACTCACTTAACTCGTTCAGTGTTCTCATGAACAACAAAAAAAGAACAGAAGCCAAACTCCTCCATCGTTACACAATGTAAAAACAGCAAAACAAGAAAATGAGAACAACGAATGTACGATCAGTGACAACAAAATAAAAGAGTCATTAGAAAACACCACAAGATTCAATAAGATTGAACAAACAGAAGCCAAACTCCTCCACGCACCCTAACATGAACTCATTTGGAAGCCACAAAAAAGACAAAAGCAATAAACCAAGAAAAAACAAGGGAGAAGATAAACCATAACCGGGAGTCCGGGACAAAGGTACGTGGCACCGACCATGCAAGCGAGATCCCAGCGCTTCTTCTGTTCTTCAGCACAAAAATCAGACCAAGCATGAGGCAAAAGCGCTGAAAAAGGGAAAAAAAATGAAAACCCAACAAAACAAGAAACGATTCAAGAAGAAGAAGAAGCACCTGCTGCCTGCCACCTTGCCGGCTACTCAACTGCTGGCTGCCATGCTTCGCACTTGCCCTTTGGCGCTTCACAGCTTCACCCCTCCAGCCTTCCCCTTCGAAATGAAACACGGATGACCGAAGGCGAAGGATGGTACCGTGGACCTTGGTCTTCTCTCGTGATCTCGTCTTGTTTTGCCATTGTGGTCGACGGAAGAGGGAAGACAAGAAATCGAGAAGATGGAGACCAGCCAGAAGAAAAGATAAAGAGATTCAAGACCGTAAGATTGGCTTTCGTTTTAACCCAAAACCGGTGAACCGGTTTCACGAAACGGTTTGTACGATTCAGTTTATTTCAAATAACAAGTCGAGTTCTTGCAACTCGAACTCGACTCGTTTAGCGATTCGAGGTTAATGGGTGAGCTCAAACTCGACTCATTTATAAATGAGTCGAGTTTTTCCGGGTGAGTTCGAGTCTAGCCCGAGTTGGCTCGACTCATTGTGCAGCCCTAGGAATGCTGCAAAACAGAACACGATGTTCCGTTTTTTGCCTAGTCAACACAAACATTGGATGCTGGACACTCAAAACAGACTCAAGACGAAAATGCTGGGTATGGACACCATGGAACGCTCGCCAGCAGCACACTCGATTTTCCTTTCTCGAGATGCTCGATCTCAAAACCCTTAGGCATTGTTTGAATGGATGGAAAGAAAGGAAAATAAATAGATGGAAGGAAAATGAAAGAGAAGAAAATGGTTAGGTAAATTACAAGCAAGCAAGGGAAAAGGGAATTAATTCCTTTTCCTTCCAATCTTCATTTTCAGAGAGGTTAGAATTATATTAAAAAATTCTTTTCTTTTCTTTTCTTTCCAAACACACTTATTAGCTCTGCTTTTTTTTCCTCGTTATTAATTAGTCATCCAAACACTAGAAACACCTTTTCTCCATTCCTTTCTTTCACTCCCGCTCTATGCTGACCACTCAACGCTCGAGTCTTTTCCTTTCCTTTCATTGCTCACTGCCTCTCCACTCTTCTTCTTCTTCTACCATCCTTGTTCACATCTCTTCCTATTGCAGTAACACCATTTGGAGGCTGCGTTCCAACCCCACTTCAAAGGTTTATGTGTCTTCCAAAGGTATGTTTCTCCATCTCTACAACCTGCTACCCATTCTTCTCTTCCTTACAGCTTCTCTGTCCGCAAACCACAGCCATGCCTTCTTCCAGGTAAGAGCCACTGCAAGCATATAGCCTTCTCATCCACCTCACAACAAGCAGAACTCGTTATGCCCTCACCCTCAAAAACCACCAACTCATCTGATATTCTTAAGCTCCTCCAAACTTCACATCAAAGGACCTTATCAGCATCGTTCTCTAGCACAACAATGGTGACACCGCCATCAGTGTTTCAACTTGGCCTTGGCGCAGCAGCTGAATTTTGTGCGTGAGTGGCTGAGTCGTCACCTGTTGAGGTGATCCTACACCAACTTGGAAGTGAGGCAACCTTCGAGAAAATCATCAAATTTTCTCCTGCTTCTCTCTCACTCATTTGTGGTATTCCTCTCTGGAGCTGCAGCAGGATTGAGTGAAAACTACACATTTTCATCTCATTTTCAGGTACCCACATGGCTAGCCCTCGAATTGTTTGATGAAACGTCTGTGTATATAGTGTGCATTTACTTGAACGATTTCTTGTTGGGTCTTGACTCTATAAGCTTTGATTGAAAACGGATAATGAAGGTGACCTCATGAAGCACTTAGTTTAGAAATGATGGAAACCAATGGCACATGAGCTATTCCTAATATACATTGGGCTGTACATGCCTGTATAGTATATATTGGATCAGATTTAGTACGTAATTTCATAACTGAATTTGAATCAGAAACAGATAGTGACCAAAGTTTGATTAAAACTCTAAATCAATCACATAGAAATATTCTTTTGATACTTAAGCTAATTCAGATGACCATGGCAGTCACATAGAAATATTCTCTTGCTACATAGAAAACCAAAATCGAGTTCACTGGCAAATTCCGTTAGTTCAAACTCAACCAGACGGACTTGGGAACATGGTACATTAGAATGTAATGTAAACCTCCCAAAATATACCAGGTAGCCCACAAAATACACTTTATTTTTTAGTCTCCCAAACAGTGACTCTCTTTCTTTTTTTTTACTGATGGGAAAGATGCAAGGAGGCCGGTTGTCTTCTTGCTTGTTTTGAAGCTTCTTTGCGTGTTGTGGCATTCACCTCTAGGTGATACAGCTTTGGCTGTTGGGTGAGCCACGTGAACGCTCTCCTCAAACACAAGACTTCAAACACAAGACTTCATTGGCACGTGAATAAATCTATTTCCTTAATCGACATCCTTTTTTTAAAGGGTATTCCCGTTTCATGAAAATACAGCTTAGTTTCCTTTTTTTCAACTTAGTCATTACCATCCTTTAAAATCAAAGGCTTATATATATATATATAGAGAGAGAGAGAGAGAGAGCTAGAGAGATAGAATGAAATTGGTAGATCCCAAACCGTTACGTCATGGATAAAAATAAAACCATTCAATTGGTTGCTAAAAATGTTTTAAATAAAATAAAAACGTACTAACATGTTAAAAAATTCTAATTTGATAAGAACATGGTTTGGTTAAACTTGTTTTTAAGGAACATAGAGATTTCTCCATCATCAGAATTTTGATATAAAATAAACCATTCAATATATGAGCAGATCAACTACATTTTAGAAAATGATTCACTCAATATACATTTGATATCAGCTTATTCTTAAGATCATATATGTGAAGTTAGATAGCAAAAAATACACTATAATCATTGCACTTAATAGCCGTCCGATTTGGCCCTGACCTAATGGCTTGAGACCTAAAATATATATGTATATATGTATATATACATATACATATACATATATGTATATATATAGATATATATATATGTGTATGTTTATATATGTATGTATATATATATATATATATATATATATATATATATATATGTATATGTATATATATATATATACATGTGCATATATACATATACATATATATATATATATATATATATAGAGAGAGAGAGAGAGAGAGAGTTGAGTAATTCGCAGATCCCTGACCACTAGCTCAGGGATTAAAACCAGACTCCTTAAGTTCTTATAAGAAAATATTTTAAATAAAAATATAAATATACAAATATTTTTACAAAAAATATTTTGATATAAAACATGTTTCATTTAAGTTGCTTTTATGAAAAATGCAGACTTTTCTGCTAATAAAATGTTAATGCTATAAGTGCCATTGATTTTTGCATATTATAAAAACACTATTAAACTCCAACATATGATCAACTTAATGTATGTTTTTATCGACCCATTCAGATTATGGAATGTTCATATACGGAACCCATCAAGCTGTGGTGAAACCAAGTGATTTTTGACGTGTAATTGTCAGTGTGAGATTGCTAGCTAATGTCAAGAAAATGGAAACTAGTGTCAAACTCATAACCTAAAAGAAGCAAATGTTAATGGGAAAAAAATGCCACATAGCTTATTCGGATCCACCCGCATGAGATATCCTAAAAAATAATCACCCAAATCTGGCCCGCTTGTTGATCTAGTTTGATGGAATGAAGAGCTCCGGTTCTTTAGATAGATCCAATGAATATGAAATTAATTCACAATCGATGCCCTCGCATTTGCCAGATCTTGTTCAGGAAATACGATTTTGATCCACCGTCAGAAGTACTTTAACTCTGTTGCTAGAAAAACAAATTTAAAGATCATATGCTTCTAACTATTGATTGGCTTCATGGCTTCTAAGTAAAAGGCATTCATTATAGTCAATTCTTAATTAATTGAAGTAATGTTTCTGAAAGTTTCTCGCATTTTATTTTTTAATTCCGTAAGTGACAGAGAAAGATTCATGCATGATCTCAGGGAGTGAGGCTGGGCCATGCTTACTTGTCCTGCTATGGATAGCTTGCCTCCCGGACAATGTCAAACTTCCAGGCACGGCCCCTCGACACGCAAGTGCCCGCAGTTTTTGTGGTACACTTGACTTCATTCACCAAGTTAGTGTGCAAAGCAGTTTGTGGTTTAACTCTACGTCTATATAAGTGTGCACATACAACCGCTGTGGTTGCACAGGCAGCAGCTAGCAAGAAGGATTTTATGTAAACATTCGAACAAGGGTCCTAAATTCTTCACCGCAACCAAGAATAACGGGATCGATGGGCAAAAGGTGAAGTTAACAGGTACCATAATCTGTTCACTCGCTCTGTTTCATATCTGTATCTCCAATTGCTATTATCACACGTCATTATCCTCATCAACTTTGCCATCATGATTTCTTTCTTGTTCTCCTCCTCCTCCTTGTTCTACAAGGTTTTGGCCAGTGATAGGTTCAACTACTTCTTTGGTTGGACCTGTTTTGCAGTCGCTGCTCGCTTTAATAAAGACCATGATATCTGCGGGAAAGATCCTTGTGTATGCATTGAGTATGCTAATGATGCCCCTCGCTGCACCGAGGAACCTGTAGATAAGAGACTCGAACTTTTATTTGGATCTCAAAAACAAACATGCATTGTTTTACTTCCTTCAAAATGCCAATTTTCTTCAACGAAAATCATAAGCGTGTACGGGTACTTCGATTCAGAAAGCAAGAGAGCCGTTTCCACGAAAATGTCAGATTTATTAAATGAAAATCATAAGAGGAAGAGGGGAAGACAAGAACAGGTCAAATTAGCCTCTACAATGGCACCCTTAATTCCAGATCACCATTCTTCAATACCATCTGGACAATATTCCTCAAGATGACGTGGTCAATACATGAAACCCAGCCTGACCTGTTGTGCTACCCATCATGTAGAGAGAGAGAGAGACAGAGAGAGAGAGAGAGGGAGAGAGAGAGAGAGAGAGACAGAGAGAGACAGAGAGAGAGAGTGAGATCTTTTTACTTATATTTAGTAATATTTCTGCATGCTACAATCAGCTTTTGTTACCAATTTCCCAAATGCACCCAATCTGAGCAAGAACAGCTATACTACTTGTAGGTAAATCTTCAATAGCACACTAGCCAGGAATGTGGAAAGGCCCTAGAGAAATGTACGTGACGATACTCGAACTGTTGTTGGAGATCCATATATTTACAGGACACAGTTATCTTATATAGTTATGCACCTAAGTCTGGATGCAAGAGTGAAATCCTGAGATATTCACACCATTTTACGAGGTGCAGGATTGACCCCCCATCTTGCTCGAGTGCAAAATCCAGCCAGTTCTGACCCAGTTGGGTTTGACTCAGAAAGCTCAACAGAGACCCTCCCTATCTTCGTCTGTTTCATCCTTTTCTGCTATCGTTATTCCACTTTTATTCTAACAAGTATGATGATGATCTTGGAAGGATTCAATTTATAGATATTTTCCTTTCTCATCCATCAATTTAACTATAAATAAAGCATAGTTAATAGAAGGTAGAATGTTTTGGATTCAATTGTGAAACTTATTGTTTAGGTTGTGAACAGCTCATGCTTGCACTCATTTTACGGCATAGTTAATAGGTTGACCAGGCAGCCAAAAGAACAAGTTTACCGCTATTCAATTATCGCGTATATGTGGAGTTTGATAACTGTTGGATATGCGTAAGCAGAATGGTCCTAACTGTTTTGAGCTTGTGGATTCAGACGTTAACAATCCAACCATTATAGAGCCATTGTACGACATTATCCATGTCACAGGGGTTCGAGAAATCAATGTGTCAGTCCGCAATAGGCGGCAAATGCAGCAGCTATTCGCTGAATTTGCTCCTCTAGTGTAAGCATCATTGATCTGAATTCTTCCACTGCTCCCTTCCCGCTTCAGAACTTCATCTTGCAAATTGTAATTTTTGCTTTTCCTGCATCAACCAGGTGCTCGCTCGACAATGATGAATGAGAACTTCGACTGGTTTACTTGGACGAGAGGTTTCAATTAATAAAGCATATATGAGAATATTTCATCCATTATAAATCTACTGCAAATATAAATAGCCGAAATATCAATATGTATAGATTTCTGAACATATCTAGACAGGGTCTTGGAGTGAAGAACGAAAGCAAGGAGATAATTGCTACTGAACCTGGTTATACGCACAGGTCTTTACACATTTGCATTGTATATAAGTTCATGTGCACGACACGCACTCACAAAACTAGGCCAGGGCTACAATTGTCGTGCCCTAAAAGCTGTACACCATGCACAGCCATGCATGTAACTCCCTCTCATCTATTGGGGTCATGTACAAATAAATACTAAATATTTCTGCATCCATTTACGAGGTCAAGAGTTGGAGCTTGCCGAGTCTGTTGTGATTGTCACCTAATTAAATCATACATTGCTAAATACTACATGTTATTTCTTAAGTTACTAAGTTTGTACTAAGCTGTACATGTTATTCCATGTCATTCAATTTTAGTTGGAAGAAATCAAACATGTTGTCAAACTCCTATTCTCAAACTTCTGCAAAAATGAGGAAAATACTCCTTTTGATTCATAATCTTGTTCACTGTGTGATCTTACAGCCAGTGAAAGCAATTGGCAGCCAAATATGATCTCACTTTCAAGCCAGAAGGTTACAGATTCTCCAATAGCTAATTTGCACTGGAAACCAAATTTTTAAACATGCAAAATTTGAAAATTAGAATGCCGACATGTGATCCACATTATCGGGTTCCCAAGAACACTTTCTAAAGCAAAAGCAAATTAATAGAACACATGCCCTCCTATGCACAATGGGGAATATGCGATGAAAGTTATGCAAAAAATTAAAAACGTGTGGAGCTGTTTTTATGAAGAAGGTCAAGGGTTCAACTTTTGGGTTCCCCAATAATTCCATCGTATGACAAGTGCCCCTTGACCTTGCCTATTTTAATTTTCAGTTTTTTGTTTTTAAAGCATATGTCAATTCTAACCATAGTGGAATCACCAAGAGTCATGTCAATTATGGCTATAGTGGAATCACCAAGAGCCAGGTCATTTATTTTTCAGTTTTTTTGCCATGTATATATATATGGCCCTTTGGGTCAGCCAAAAGTGTGTGAGAAAGGCTTTCAACTGTTCTCAAAGAGTCCTATTGTCGTGTGCTTAATCTTTGCTGCCTTGTGTCATGCCTTGTGACCACTTGTAGAAACAACTGCTGGATTAGTGTATGTGTTGTTCTTGTGTTGTATGTTGTGTCATTCACAGGAACACAAGAAGAGGACGTGCAGGCAGGTCATTCCTGTAGCGAACAGTTGGACTACCAACAAGATTTTGACCTGCTTATTGCCCACACGTTTCACAGCAATTATTGACTTGAAATAAGAATCGGTTATTGCTCTCTCTAACAGAGACCGAACAACGAGAACTGCAGGAACATTTACGATGGAAATGAAATACGATGGACCTAAAGTATGCGAAACTTCATTTCTTTTTTTCCTTAACAGCATTTCTGCTCCCAAAAGTGTTCAAATGTCATATTACCCATTGCGGGAAAGTGGTCGACAACCAACTCCTACTCCATCCTCACCTCCACCTCCACCTCCTACCGAAGATGCAGATCAGCCTTCCAAGAAGACTTTTAAGAAACATGAACCAAGTAATACGGATGCAGGTGCAAGTGCAGGTTGGGCTGGGGCAAGTGCTCATCAATCTTCTAAGCAACCTCCTAAGAAACAAAGTCACATGTGTGGAGGTGCAACTGCAGGTGGGCACATGCACATCAGCCTTCTATGAAACATAAACCAAGGCACATGTGTGTAGGTGCAAATGCTGGTGAGCCACATGCACATCAACCTTCTAAGTAACAAGCACCAGGTCATAAGGTTGCAGGTAATAGTGCAGGTGGGGGGCAACGGTCTCAGGCACAACAAATTTGAAAAGCATGGGACTAGGGCAAGGGTATCTATATATGTGTGTGTGTTGCAAGGGTGTGTTCCTATAATATTATGTGTGTGCGTGTGTGTGTGCGTACCAGGGGTGTCTTGTCTGTTTGCCTACATAAATAAATAAATAAATAAATAAATATATATATATATATATATATATATATATATATATATAAGTAATGTCTAACCGTTTGAGACTGGTGTAAGATGTTTGAAATAAATAAAACGTGTGAAATTGTTTAAAATTTGGGAGCACGTTCTAATAAAATTTTCATTTCATAATATGTTTTAATAATGCAAAATCAATAACTTTAAACGAAACAGATGAATGAGGCTGATAGGCAGCCAATGTCGATTAGGAGTATTTGGGTCATCAATTCTTGTGCTATAAAAAAAAAATCTCCAATGAACAAGTTGAAGCTCGGTAGGGCATGCAGCACCATGAAACACAGAAAAAAGCAGACCCCATGTCTCAGATAGATAAGATTGCATGGAAGCTTTGACTTCCTATCAATTGATGGAACAACCAACTACAAACTTACATTCCCACCTTGATTCCTCCAATGCTTTCTCTCTCTCTTTGAAACTCGTGTAGCTTCCTTTCTCATCACCCCTTGCCTAACTAACTCTAAGCCAGCTGCCCAAAGTGCAGTGCAAGACACTGCGGAATGGGGTGGAATGCTTAGGGCTGCACACGAGCCGAGTCGAGCTCAAGCTTGCCCAGCTCGAGCTCGATTCAGTTCAAAGACCTCGACTCAAAATCGAGTCGAGCTCCCAAAACAAGCTTGAGCTCGACTCGATTACACAAAGTCGACCTCGAGCGCGACTCACTTAACTCGTTCAGTGTTCTCATGAACAACAAAAAAAGAACAGAAGCCAAACTCCTCCATCGTTACACAATGTAAAAACAGCAAAACAAGAAAATGAGAACAACGAATGTACGATCAGTGACAACAAAATAAAAGAGTCATTAGAAAACACCACAAGATTCAATAAGATTGAACAAACAGAAGCCAAACTCCTCCACGCACCCTAACCTGAACTCATTTGGAAGCCACAAAAAAGACAAAAGCAATAAACCAAGAAAAAAACAAGGGAGAAGATAAACCATAACCGGGAGTCCGGGACAAAGGTACGTGGCACCGACCATGCAAGCGAGATCCCAGCGCTTCTTCTGTTCTTCAGCACAAAAATCAGACCAAGCATGAGGCAAAAGCGCTGAAAAAGGGAAAAAAAATGAAAACCAGTCAAAACAAGAAACGATTCAAGAAGAAGAAGAAGCACCTGCTGCCTGCCACCTTGCCGGCTACTCAACTGCTGGCTGCCATGCTTCGCACTTGCCCTTTGGCGCTTCACAGCTTCACCCCTCCAGCCTTCCCCTTCGAAATGAAACACGGATGACCGAAGGCGAAGGATGGTACCGTGGACCTTGGTCTTCTCTCGTGATCTCGTCTTGTTTTGCCATTGTGGTCGACGGAAGAGGGAAGACAAGAAATCGAGAAGATGGAGACCAGCCAGAAGAAAAGATAAAGAGATTCAAGACCGTAAGATTGGCTTTCGTTTTAACCCAAAACCGGTGAACCGGTTTCACGAAACGGTTTGTACGATTCAGTTTATTTCAAATAACAAGTCGAGTTCTTGCAACTCGAACTCGACTCGTTTAGCGATTCGAGGTTAATGGGTGAGCTCAAACTCGACTCATTTATAAATGAGTCGAGTTTTTCCGGGTGAGTTCGAGTCTAGCCCGAGTTGGCTCGACTCATTGTGCAGCCCTAGGAATGCTGCAAAACAGAACACGATGTTCCGTTTTTTGCCTAGTCAACACAAACATTGGATGCTGGACACTCAAAACAGACTCAAGACGAAAATGCTGGGTATGGACACCATGGAACGCTCGCCAGCAGCACACTCGATTTTCCTTTCTCGAGATGCTCGATCTCAAAACCCTTAGGCATTGTTTGAATGGATGGAAAGAAAGGAAAATAAATAGATGGAAGGAAAATGAAAGAGAAGAAAATGGTTAGGTAAATTACAAGCAAGCAAAGGGAAAAGGGAATTAATTCCTTTTCCTTCCAATCTTCATTTTCAGAGAGGTTAGAATTATATTAAAAAATTCTTTTCTTTTCTTTTCTTTCCAAACACACTTATTAGCTCTGCTTTTTTTTCCTCGTTATTAATTAGTCATCCAAACACTAGAAACACCTTTTCTCCATTCCTTTCTTTCACTCCCGCTCTATGCTGACCACTCAACGCTCGAGTCTTTTCCTTTCCTTTCATTGCTCACTGCCTCTCCACTCTTCTTCTTCTTCTACCATCCTTGTTCACATCTCTTCCTATTGCAGTAACACCATTTGGAGGCTGCGTTCCAACCCCACTTCAAAGGTTTATGTGTCTTCCAAAGGTATGTTTCTCCATCTCTACAACCTGCTACCCATTCTTCTCTTCCTTACAGCTTCTCTGTCCGCAAACCACAGCCATGCCTTCTTCCAGGTAAGAGCCACTGCAAGCATATAGCCTTCTCATCCACCTCACAACAAGCAGAACTCGTTATGCCCTCACCCTCAAAAACCACCAACTCATCTGATATTCTTAAGCTCCTCCAAACTTCACATCAAAGGACTTTATCAGCATCGTTCTCTAGCACAACAATGGTGACACCGCCATCAGTGTTTCAACTTGGCCTTGGCGCAGCAGCTGAATTTTGTGCGTGAGTGGCTGAGTCGTCACCTGTTGAGGTGATCCTACACCAACTTGGAAGTGAGGCAACCTTCGAGAAAATCATCAAATTTTCTCCTGCTTCTCTCTCACTCATTTGTGGTATTCCTCTCTGGAGCTGCAGCAGGATTGAGTGAAAACTACACATTTTCATCTCATTTTCAGGTACCCACATGGCTAGCCCTCGAATTGTTTGATGAAACGTCTGTGTATATAGTGTGCATTTACTTGAACGATTTCTTGTTGGGTCTTGACTCTAAGCTTTTGATTGAAAACGGATAATGAAGGTGACCTCATGAAGCACTTAGTTTAGAAATTGATGGAAACCAATGGCACATGAGCTATTCCTAATATACATTGGGCTGTACATGCCTGTATAGTATATATTGGATCAGATTTAGTACGTAATTTCATAACTGAATTTGAATCAGAAACAGATAGTTGACCAAAGTTTGATTAAAACTCTAAATCAAACACATAGAAATATTCTTTTGCTACGTAAGCTAAATTCAGATGACCATGGCAATCACATAGAAATATTCTCTTGCTACATAGAAAACCAAAATCGAGTTCACTGGCAAATTCCGTTAGTTCAAACTCAATCAGACGGACTTGGGAACGTGGTATATCAGAATGTAATGTAAACCTCCCAAAATATACCAGGTAGCCCACAAAATACACTTTATTTTTTAGTCTCCCAAACAGTGACTCTCTTTCTTTTTTTTTTTACTGATGGGAAAAATTCAAGGAGGCCGGTTGTCTTCTTGCTTGTTTTGATGCTTCTTTTGCGTGTTGTGGCATTCACCTCTAGGTGATACAGCTTTGGCGGTTGGGTGAGCCACGTGAATGCTCTCCTCTAACACAAGACTTCATTGGCTCCTGACTGAACTCTTTGAGCTTTTCATTTCTATATGTCCCTAGGACCAGCTGCATCTAAAAAATAAGATGAACTTAGCTATGTTCTGCTGCTTGTATATTAAAAATTTTGTAGTTTAGTAGGCCATTTTTTTTCCTCGGAAAAGTTTAATGTTTGTATTCTATCTTCAAAATTCACATAATATTGAAGAATAATATTCAAGTTTCATATCACTATCATAGAAGTTTTTGTGATTTGAGATTTTTTTTACTGGAATGTACACATTCTGTTGAATTGTTGCCACAGAAAATCTCACTATGATAGTGTTATATGATAACCATGATGTACAAATAATGGTGGGTCTTGTGATGATAGTGTTCTAGTTATCAAACAACGGACATAACAGACTATATATGATGCAAACACTGAACAAAACATATAGAATGCACAAAACACAAATCGAACATCAGCATTATAGATAGGATGGACAAGACAAACAGGAAGGAAAATAGACACTGGACAGAATGAACATGGTGTTTTGTTCCTAAAACCATCAAACAATAAACAAAGAATTCCGAGGACTGGATGGACTGGACAGAGATGTGGTAGACAAGACGTCTTGTCTGTTCTATCTAGAGGAACACTTTCCGAACGACCTCTTGGTTTCCTCGGTGACCTCAAAATACACCAGAACGTATCACTAGCTTTGCTTCAAACTTGGTGACCGCTGTTTAGGACGAATGGTTCCGTGTTTCTGGACCTATTTTTGTCTTATGAAAAGAGTAAGGTACTCTATTGTAGAAGTAATTCTTTGGTGCGATTTCATAATTAATTTAAGACAGTATAAAATCCAATCACTTTTCGTTTTCATCTCTCTTTTTCCATTTTTTCACATTTTATTTCTCCTTTCTTGAATTTCTCCATCATTTCTTCAAGGGTTCTACCATTCACCGGCACCTTGAGATGTAGGTCCAATTTCCAACCAACTGTAACACTCAGATATTGGAGAGAGGGCAAATGCCAAGGCCTGTTGATCATGGTGTTCTCTTGCTGTGATGCCCGTTGTGCTGCCTTGCCACAACACATCCAAACATAATATACCAGCAGATGCCAAGTAAAGAGAAAGAAAAAGAAAGAAGAGACACCTACAATATTAAGAAGATTAACAAGAGTCCAAAAGCCAAATTCCAAGTATGTTGATGAAGATTATGCAATCCTATTGAAGATAAAATGTAGCAACTTCCAAAGAAACAAAATATGTTGACAAATGGCAAGCCGCAAAGAAATACAAGATGAAGGTATTGATGTAAAACAAGACCTAGAAGCTTGTACTAAAGCTGCAAGAGTGAAACCCATTGCCTCCAAGTAGGTTCACAAAATAAAAAGAAAGGCAAATGACTCAATTGATAGATACATGGCTCGTCTGATCATGAACGGATTTTCATATCAGTATGGTATTGACTTTTAAAAGACTTTCAGTCCTGTTGCTAAGATCACATATGTACATGTGTCGATAGTTATCATTGCAACCAAATCCTGGAAGCTAAGGCGAATGGTTCTGAAGAATGCCTTTTTGCATGAAGAGTTTGACTATGAAATCTATATGGAATAGCTTGAAGGTGATGAGGAAGATAATCTCATTCGTGAACATCTCACAATGAGATTTGAAATGAAAGAGCTGGGGGAATGTTAATACATTTCCTTGGATGAAAATTTGATTACATATCTAAAGGACTATTTTTAAGTCAAAATGAAATATGTTGATGACTTACTTTGTAAGTATGATATGCTTGATTGCAAACATATCTCAAAACCAATTGAGATAAGTACTATGTTAGAATTGATGAAGGCAAGCAAGAAGACGTCACTATGTGCCAGCAATTGGTTGGAAACTTGATATACATAACATTGTCAAGACCAAACATTGCATATGTAGTTAGTTGTTAAAGGGTATTCCCCTTTCCTGAAAATACAGCTTAGTTTCCTTTTTTTCAAATTAGTCATTACCATCCTTTAAAATCAAAGGCTTATATATATATATATATATATATATATATAGAGAGAGAGAGAGAGAGAGAGACAGAGACAGAGAGAGAAGGAAATTGGTACACCCCAAACCCTTACGTCATGGATAAAAATAATTTGATAAGAAACATGGTTTGGTTTAAGTTGTTTTTAAGGAAGATAGAGATTTCTCCATCATCAGAATTTTGATGTAAAATAAACTGTTCAATATATGAGCTGTCCAACTAAATTTTAGAAAATTATTCACTCATTATATGTTTGATATCAGCTTATTCTTAAGATCACATATAATCATTGCACTTAATAGCCGTGTGATTTTGCCCCTGACCTAATGGCTTGAGACCTACAAATATATATATATATATATATATATATATATATATATATAGATATACATATATATTGTTATGAGAGAGAGAGAGAGGCGGCAAAAAGTAATCCTCCATTACGTGACCCTAATCTCTATTAAGAGATTAGGGTTAGGGAAAATTACAAGAGAAGTCCACTAAAAATAACAAAACATTTAAAGAGACCTTCCCTAACTTCCTAATATTTCAGAAAAACCCTTTTTTGTATCTTTAACACTCCCCCTCAAGCTGGAGCATATATATCAATCATGCTCAGCTTGTTACAACATCTCAAGAAATCGCCTAAGGGAAGAGCTTTAGTGAGAATATCTGCTGCCTGATCTTCTGAGGAGACATGAATAGTGCTAACAATTCCTCCTTGAACTAAGTCCCGAATATAGTGGCAATCTACTTCAATGTGTTTAGTCCGCTCATGGAAGACAAGATTGTTAACGATATATGTAGCTGCCTTGTTGTCACAATACATCTTCATTGGGAGATTCACTGGGACATCCAACTCTACAAGTAGTGATCTAACCCACGACATTTCAGCCACAGTTTGAGCCATAGCCCTATATTCCGACTCAGCACTAGAACGAGCCACAACATTCTGCTTCTTGCTCCTCTAGGAAATAAGATTACCGCCCACAAAGACACAAAACCCGGTAGTAGACTTCCGATCATCTACAGATCCAGCATAATCAGCATCACTATACGCCTCGATGTCAACACATTCTCCTTTCTTGAACCATAGCCCCTTTCCCGGGGCTGATTTCAAGTATCTTACAATCATTAGAGCTGCATCCCAGTGAACTTTTCGGGGTTTTTCCATGAATTGGCTCAACTTATTCACAGCAAAGCTAATGTCGGGACGAGTGACAGTCAAATATAACAGTTTCCCTATCAGAGATCTGTAAGATCTAGAGTCAAACAGCTCTGAGTCATCATCATGTATATGAATGCGAGGATTCATGGGAAGTGTGGCAGGTTTAGCCCCCAATAGTCCCGTTTCCTGTAGAAGATCAAGAGCATATTTCCTTTGAGACACTACAACTCCTTTATTACTACGAGCCACCTCAATACCAAGAAAATAACGAAGTTGTCCAAGGTCTTTGGTAACAAAGTGTTTCTGTAAAAACTCCTTTGTTTGAGCTATCTCTTGATCATTTTCCCCTGTAAGAACAATATCATCCACGTAGACAATCAATATCACAACTTCTGCTGAGCCTCGCTTGATAAACAATGAGTGATCAAGCTGGGATCGGCTAAATCCACACTTAGATAACACTTCAGTAAGCTTTTGGAACCATGCACGGGGACTCTGTTTGAGTCCATAAATAGCCTTCTTTAACTTGCATACCTTGGAACACTCCCCTTGTCGCTCAAAACCAGGTGGTTGCTGCATATAAACAATTTCAGAAAGGTCTCCATATAGAAAGGCATTTTTGACATCCAATTGAAAAAGAGGCCACTCTCGTTGGACAGCAAGAGAGATAATCAAGCGAATAGTGCCCAACCGAGCCACAGGCGAAAAGGTCTCAAAGAAGTCAACACCATAAGTCTGAGTATACCCTTTTGCGACAAGACGAGCCTTGAACCTTTCAACTGACCCATCATAATGATACTTGATGGTGAATACCCATCGTGAGCCAACCACATCACAGCGTGTTGGGGGGTCTACCAAATCCCAAGTCTCCCGAAAAAGAAGAGCATCCATTTCCTCCTGCATAGCTTGTCGCCAACGTGGATCTAACAGGGCGTGATGGTGCGAGGACGGGATAACATGACTAGATAAAGCTTGATCAAACTGTACTAAGTGTGTACTCAGATGAGCAGTAGAGACTGAATTAGATATAGGATGTAAGGTACACTGTCGCTTGCCCTTGCGAATAGCAATAGGGAGATTTGCTGCAGAATAGTCATCACTTAAACCTGAGTCTGTCTTATCAGTAGAGCTTACCTCTTGAAACGATGCTGGTGGACGGTTGAGAGAGGGACCTAGACGACGAGTGTAAACCAACGGAGGCTCAAGAAAATGTTCATGTGACCTAGGTTGAGATGATGGAAATGACTCAAGTGACACTGGTGGAATAGGAAGAGGTATAGGTGCATGCATCTCAGATGAAGAGGGACTTGACGGAGGGAAATAAGGACGAGACTCAAAGAAGGTAACATCCGCACTGATAATGTCTTTGTTGGTCAAGGGATCAAAGCATTTGTATCCCTTTTGATTAGCTGAATAGCCAATAAAGATACATTTGATGGCTTGGGCAGCAAGTTTGCTTTTGTTTGGGCCTAGGATATGTGCAAAGCAAGTGCATCCAAAAACTTTGGGAGGTAAATGAAATAATGAACGCCCTGGATATAGAATTTGAATTGGAATACGGTCTTGAATGGAGGAAGAGGGTAATCTATTAATGAGGTAACACGCAGTAAGGATAGCATCACCCCAAAAATAGGCAGGCATGTGAGAATGTAACATGAGGGTACGAGCTACGTTTAGGAGTTGCCGATGTTTGCGTTCGGCTACACCATTCTGTTGGGACGTATGTGGACAAGTATATTGAGGTCGAATTCCATGGTCGGCATAAAACTGAAGTAGAATGGAAGACTTGAATTCAAGAGCATTATCAGTGCGAATATTTTTGACAATGAATCCAAACTGAGTTTTTATTTCCTTGATAAATTTTTGAAGAATACATATGACTTCAGATCTTTCCCTTAACAAGAAAACCCAACTGACTCTAGTAAAATCATCAACTAGAACAAGATAATATCGAAGACATGATCGAAAAGGAACCCGACTAGGACCCCATACATCCACATGAATGAGATCAAAAGGACTCTGACTCGATGGACTCTGACTCGAAGGAAAGCTGCTCCGTGTATGCTTGCCCAACTGGCAGGCATCACATAAGAAGGACTCTGATGCAGGAATGTCTGGAAACATGCGACGAAGTTTTGGTACGGAAGGATGACCCAATCTGATATGCCATTGGAAGGGAGAAGGCTTGGAAGGGACTGAAGATGCAGCAACATCAAATGGGATTGACAAAAAATAAAGGCCCTCACGCTCATGGCCGCCACCAATCATCTTCCCAGTTGGTAAGTCCTGAAAAGAACAAGAGTCAGATTCAAAAATGACTTTACATTGTAAGTCGATAGCTAGCTGCTTCACAGATATCAAATTAACAGGAAACTGAGGTGCATATAGCACATGTGTAATAGTGCCTAAATGTGGAAGATAAATATCACCGATACCCAAAACAGGGGACAACTTGCCATCAGCCAGCTTAACATACTGTGGTGTAGAAAATCTGACAAATGATGAAAAATTTTGTGGTTGATTACAACAATGTCTAGAAGCGCCCGAGTCTATCATCCATGTCATACCTGGATCAGCAGTAGGAGCACCAACAGAGAATGCTGAATCTACAACAGCAGCATTGGTAGATGTAGAGGCAGATGTAGAGCCAGACCTCTGAGCAAGAACACGATCATATTCATCCTTACTTAGGCTAAGAGAATATGACATAGATATAGAAGGATCAGTAGAAGACTCAACCATAGATATTGTTGCCTTTGAATGAGTTGCCTGGGATGAAGAAGGACCTCTGCTTGTGGTGATTCTACCTCCACCACGTCCAGAGGAAACATTAGACCTGAGGTGAGGATGTTTGTCCCAACAACGGTCCTCTAGATGACCAATTTTGCCACAATAAGAGCACTGAAATCTGCCACGTCCAGCACCACGGCCTGTACCACACCCCCTAGTGCCTCCAAAAGAACTAGGGCCCCGTCCTCCTGATATCACAAGTGCAGAGACTGGTATGTCATGCGTAGTCTGAGAAAGAGTGGCTGCAAAGCGACTCAGCCTATTATACGTGTCTGCTAAATCTGGAAGTTCACTGCCTGTTAGAATTTGAGACTTTGCCACAGAGTATTTTGAAGATAGGCCACATAAAAACTTTGCCACCATACCAGTCTCAACGTGTGATGCATAACAATGCTGGCAAGGTGGGCGAAGAGCCTTTAACCGTTCATATGCAGCAGTCAAAGTAGCAAAATATTGAGATAGGTCTTGATCCCCTTGTCGAATGTTGCATAACTCCTCTTCTAGTTGTAGGATCTTGATTACTTTAGTGGCATGCGAGTATGTCTTTCTCAAGAAAGACCACATATCCTTGGCCTTGGTATAATATGCAATAGTTGGGGCTATATGAGACTCCACACTATTCATAATCCAAGAAATAACAATATAATTATCTTCATCCCACGCAGCATATATTCCTTTTTTCTCAATAGGTTCATCCTCCTCAAGAATATATTTCTTCCTATGACCAGCCATCGACATTATGAATACCCTAGACCATATTTCATAATTTGAGCCATTAAGTTTCATTGTGGTTCCATAAGAGAATGAATTCCCAGCCATCTTGTAGTCAGTAGACCCTTCAGATTTACTGTTTTCAGCCATAGTAAATAAAGAAGACCAGATTGACGCAAACGTTTAAAGAAAGAGGGCTAGGAAATTACTGTCACTTCAGATCTGGTTCAGCCGATGACAAAAACAAGAATGAACTCCCAACGACTGAAGACTGTTGCTCCCAACGACTGAAGACTGCTGCCACTTATAACAGCAGCTAGTTCTCATAAAACTTCCTGTCCACGTGTCAAAGAAATCCACGAAATCAAACAAAAAACTTGTGCTAAGGATCAGCAACAGTCCTCACACAGCCTTTCTTTACTGAATTTGTATCCACGATCTATAGAAAAAATCTGATCATATTCAAAAACCTGAATTTATAAGCAGCACATAGACTCCACAAAGCATCCACAACACCTCACGGAGCTTGACTTTACCGAAACTGTATTTACGATCATCACAAACCACAGCGTCACACGTCACGCTGCATCCACAATAGTCTCTTCATACGACCAATATGAGGATCTGATCACGCCTTCCACATAGGCGTGATCAGGTCCTCTTTCTCATGGCACGCCCAACCCCTATTCCCTCACTGTCTCCTTATTGGGTGATAAGAGGGAATAAGGAGTAGCGGTGACAAGGAGAGAACAAAAGAAAAAGAAGGAACGAACTCACTTGGCTGTTCGCCGGAAAGATTGTCGCCGGAGAAGATGGTGATCGCCGGAGAAGGTCACCGGAAAGCGCACTGTGCCATCGACGCCCACACCCGCTCTGATACCATGTTACGAGAGAGAGAGAGAGGCGGCAAAAAGTAATCCTCCATTACGTGACCCTAATCTCTATTAAGAGATTAGGGTTAGGGAAAATTACAAGAGAAGTCCACTAAAAATAACAAAACATTTAAAGAGACCTTCCCTAACTTCCTAATATTTCAGAAAAACCCTTTTTTGTATCTTTAACATATATATATATATAAATATAGATATACATATATATATATATATATATATATATATATATATATATATATATATATATATATATATATATATATATATATATATATATATATATATAGAGAGAGAGAGAGAGAGAGAGAGAGTTGAGTAATTGGCAGATCACAGACCATTAGGTCAGGGATTAAAACCAGACTCCTTAAGTTCTTATAAAAAACAAATTTAAACAAAAATATAAATGTACAAATATTTTTACTAAAAATATTTTGATATAAAACATGTTTCATTTAAGTTTCTTTTATGAAAAATGCAGACTTTTCTGCAAATAAAATGTTAATGCTATAAGTGCCATTGATTTTTGCATATTATAAAAACGCTATTAAACTCCAACATATGATCAACTTAATGTAGGTTTTTCATCGACCCATTCGGATTATGGAATGTTCATATATGGAACCCATCAAGCTGTGGCGAAACCAAGCGATTTGTGACGTGTAATTGTCAGTGTGAGATTGCTAGCTTAGCTCGAGAAGATGGAAACTGGTGTCAAACTCATAACATAAAAGAAGCAAATGTTAATTGGAAAAAAATGCCATATAGGTTATTCGGATCCACCCTCATGAGATATCCTAAAAAATAATCACCCAAATCTGGCCCGCTTGTTGAACTAGTTTGTTCGATTGAAGTACTCAGGTTCTTTAGATAGATCCAATGAATATGAAATTAATTCATAAACGATGCCTTCGCATTTTGCCGGATCATGTTCAGGTAATACGATTTTGATCCACTGTCAGAAATACTTTAAATCTGTTGCTAGAAAAACCAAATTTAAAGATCATATGCTTCTAACTATTGATTGGCTTCATAGCTTCTAAGTAAAAGGCATTCATTATAGCCAATTCTTAATTAATTGAAGTAATGTTTCTGAAAGTTTCTCTCGCATTTTATTTATTAATTCCTTAAGTGACAGAGAAAGATTCATGCATGATCTCAAGGAGTGAGGCTGTGGCATGCTTACTTGTCCTGCTGGGGATGGCTCGCCTCCTTGACAATGTCAAACTTCCAGTTAAAGAGTGAGGCTGGGGCACGCTTACTGGTACACTTGACTTCATCCACCAAGTTAGTGTGCAAAGTAGTTTGTGGTTTAACTCTACGTCTATATAAGTGTGCACATACAACCGCTGTGATTGCACAGGCAGCAGCTAGCAAGAAGGATTTTACGTAAACATTCGAACAAGGGTCCTAAATTCTTCACCGCAACCACGCATAATGGGATCGATGGACAGAAGGTGAAGTTAACAGGTACCATAATCTGTCCGCTGGTTCTCTTTCATATCTCTATCTCCAATTGCTATTATCACAGGTTGTTATCTTCATCAACTTTCCCATCATGATTTCTTTCTTGTTCTCCTCCTCCTTCTTCTTGTTCTTCAAGGTTATTTACCATTGATAGGTTCAACTACTTCTTTGGTTGGACTTGTTTTGCAGTCACTGCTCGCTTTAATAAAGACCACAATATCTGCAGGAAAGATCCTTGTGTATGGATTGAGTATGCTAATGACGCCCTTCGCTGCACCTAGAAACCTGTAGGTAAGAGACCCGAACTGTTATTCGGATCTCAAGAACAAATATGCATTGTGTTGCTTCCTTCAAAATGCAAATTTTCTTCAACGAAAATCATAAGAGTGTACGGGTATTTCGATTCAGAGAGAGAGCAAGAGAGAGTTGTTTCCATTAAAATGTCAAATTTCTTAAATGAAAATCATAAGAGGAAGAGGGGAAGACAAGAACAGGTCAAATTAGCCTCTACAATGGCACCCTTAATTCCACATCACCACTCTTCAATACCATCCGGACAATATTCTTCAAGATGACGTGGTCAATACATGAAACCCAGCCTAACCTGTTGTGCTACCCATCATTCAGAGAGAGAGAGAGAGGGAGAGAGAGACCTTTTTACTTATATTTAGTAATATTTCTGCATGCTACAGTCAGCTTTTGTTACCAATTTCCCAAACACACCCAATCTGAGCAAGAACAGCTATAGTACTTGTAGGTAAATCTTCAATAGCACACTAGCCAGGAAAGTGGAAAGGCCCTAGAGAAATGCACCTAAGTCTGGACAGCTCATGCTACCACTCGTTAGGCCGTAGTTAGGTTGGGGACCGGTATACTGCTGTTCTGAACAGCTCATGCTACCACTCATTTTACGGCATAGTTAATAGGTTGACCTGGCAGCCAAAAGAACAAGTTTATCGCTATTCAGTTATCGCATATATGTGGAGTTTGATAACTGTTGGATATGCGTAAGCAGAATGGTCCTAACTGTTTTGAGCTTGTGGATTCATACGTTAACAGTAGAACCATTATAGAGCCATTGGATGACATTATCCTTGTCACAGGGGTTCTAGAAATCAAGGTTTCAGTCCGCCATAGGTGGCAAATGAAGCAGCTATTCGCTGAATTTCCTCCTGTAACGTAATCATCATTGATCTGAATTGTTCCACCGCTCCCTTCCCACTTCAGTATTTCATCTTGCAAATTGTTATTTTTGCTTTTCCTGCATCATGCAGGTGCTCGCTCGACAATGATGAATGAGAACTTCCACTGGTTTACATAGACGAGAAGTTTCAATTAATAAAGTATGTATGAGCATATTACATCCACTATAAATCTACTGCGAATATAATTAGCTGAAATATCGATATATATAGATTTCTGAACATATCTATGCAGGGTCTTGGTGTGAAGAATGAAATCAGGAAGATAATTGCTAGTGCAGCTGGTTATATGCACAGGTCTTTACACATTTGCATTGTTCCGTTAGTTCGCTTTCTAAAGCAAAAGGAAATTAATAGAACACATGCACTCCTATGCACAATGGGGAATAAGTGATGAAAGTTAATGCAAAAAATTAAAAACGTGTGCAGCTGTTTTTATGAAGAAGGTCAAGGGTTCAGGTCCTTCACCTTGCGATGATGACAAGGTGCCCCTTCACCATGCCTATTTTAATTTTCAGTTTTCTGTTTTTAATGCATATGTCAATTATAACCATAGTGGAATCACCAAGAGTCATGTCAATTATGCATATAGTGGAATCACCCAGAGTCATGTCATTTATTTTTCAGTTTTTTTTGTCATGTATATATATACGGCCCTTTGTGTCAGCTAAAAGTGTGTGAGAAAGGCTTTCAAGTGTGCTCAAAGAGTCCTATTGTGGTGTGCTTAATCTTTGCTGCCTTGTGCTGTGCCTTGTGAGCACTTGTAGAAACAAGTGCTGGATTAGTGTATGTGTTGTTCTTGTGTTGTATGTTGTGTAATTTATGGGAACACAAGAAGAGGACGTGCAGGCAGGTCACTCCTGTAGCAAACAATTTGACTACCTACAAGATTTTGATCTGCTTATTGCTCACATGTTTCCCAGCAATTATTGACTTGAAATAGGACTCAGTTATTGCTCTCTGTAACAGAGACCAAACAAGGAGAACTGCAGGTACAATTACGATAGAAATGAAATACGATGGACCTAAACTATGCAAAACTTCATTTCTTTTCTTCCTTAACAGCATTTCTGCTCCCAAAAGTGTTCAAATGTCATATTACCCATGGCAGGAAAGTGGTCGACAACCAACTCCTCCTCCACCCTCCCCTCCACCTCCACCTCCTGCCAAAGTTGCAGATGAAAAAAGAAAACCAAAATTGAGTTCCATGGCAAATTCCGTTAGTTCAAACTCAACCAGACGGACTTGGGAACATGGTAGATCAGAATGTAATGTAAACCTCCCAAAATATACCGGGTAGCCCCAAAAATACACTTTATTTTTTAGTCTCCCAAACCGTGACACTCTTTCTTCTTTTTTTTCCTGAAGGGAAAAATGCAAGGATTATTAGGTATAGGGGCACAGAGGCCGGTTGTCTTCTTGCTTGTTTTGGTGCTTCTTTTTGCATGTTGTGGCTTCCATCTCTAGGTGATACAGCTTTGGCTGTTGGGTGAGCCACGTGAATGCCCTCCTCTAACACAAGACGTCAATGGCTCCTGACTGAACTCTTTGAGCTTCTCATTTCTATATGTCCCTAGGATCAGCTGCAACTAAAAAAGAAGATTGTGTTTGAGCTTTCTACTTTCTTTCTCTCACTGTGAGTCTGTTGGATTTGATAATATGAATATGACCTCCATACACGGATGGCAGATTGTGTGTGACAGGCCAGTTAAGAGAAGGTGTGCTGCACCGAAGAAGGGAGCTGAGTTTAAGATGGTCTTTGGTTCAAAGGTGAACATTGTGTGGCGTTCCTGGTCATCTCCCATCTTCCTGCTCTTAGAAGCAGCAGTCTAAACAGAAGCCAAGTTCGGACGGTGGAAAATAAAGAAAAATATCTTTTCTTTGTTTAGACATGCATTGTCTTGAGAGGTTTGATCTTATCTGTCTCAACAAGCTATGTTCTGATGCTTGTATATTAAAAATTTTGTAGTTTAGTAATGCATTTTTTTTTCCTTGGAAAAGTTTAACCTTTGTATTCTATCTTCAAAATTCACATAATAGTGAAGATTAATATTCAAGTTTCATATCACTGTAACAGATGTATTTGTGATTTGAGATTTTTTTTACTGGAATGTATGCATTCAGTTGCATTGTAGCCTCAGAAAATCTCACTATGATAGTGTTATATGATAACTATGATGTACAAATAATGGTGGGTCTTGTGATGATAGTGTTCTAGTTATCAAACAACGGACATAACAGACCATATATGATGCAAACACAGAACAAAACATATAGAATGCACAAAACACAAACAGAACAACAGCATAATAGATAGGATGGACAAGACAAACAGGAAGGAAAATAAACACTGGACAGAATGAACATGGTGTTCTGTTCCAAAAAACATCAAACAATAAACGAAGAATACCGATGACAGGATGGACAGGACAGAGATGATTTGGGGTGTGGTACTTGTGAAACTCCTGTTCTCAAACTTCTGCAAACATGAGGAAAATACTCCTTTTGATTCATAGTCGTGTTCACTGGATGATCTTATAGCCAGTGAAAGCAATTGGTGGCCAAATATGATCTAACTTTCAAGCCAGGAGGTTACAGATTCTCCAACAGCTAATTTCCACTGGAAACCCAATTTTTAAACATGCAAAATTTGACAATTAGAATGCTGACATGTGATCCACATTATCGGGTGCTCAAGAACACTTTCTAAAGCAAAAGCAAATTAATAGAACACATGCACTCCTATGCACAATGGGGAATATGTGCTGAAAGATAGTACATAAAATTAAAAACGTGTGCAGCTGTTTTTATGAAGAAGGTCAAGGGTTCAACTTTTGGGTTCCCCAATAATTCCATCGTATGACAAGTGCCCCTTCACCTTGCCTATTTTAATTTTCAGTTTTTTGTTTTTAATGCATATGTCAATTATAACCATAGTGGAATCACCAAGAGTCATGTCAATATGGCTATAGTGTAATCACCAAGAGTCATGTCATTTATTTTTTAGTTTTTTTTGTCATGTATATATATATATGGCCCTTTGGGTCAGCCAAAAGTGTGTGAGAAAGGCTTTCAAGTGTGCTCAAAGATTTTTTGTCATGTGCTTAACCTTTGCTGCCTTCTGTCATGCCTTGTGACCACTTGTAGAAACAAGTGGTGGATTAGTGTATGTGTTGTTCTAGTGTTGTATGTTGTGTCATTCACAGGAACTCAAGAAGAGGACATGCAGGCGGGTCATTCCTGTAGCAAACAATAGGACTACCTACAAGATTTTGATCCGTTTATTGCTCACATGTTTCCCAACAATTATTGACTTGAATAAGACTCGGTTATTGCTCTCTCTAACAGAGACCGAACAAGGAGAACTGTAGTTACAATTACGATAGAAATGTAATACGATGGACCTAAAGTATGCAAAACTTCATTTCTTTTTTTCCTTAAGAGCATTTCTGCTCCCAGAAGTGTTCAAATGTCATATTACCTGTTGCAGGAAAGTGGTCAACAACCAACTCCTCCTCCACCCTCACCTCCACCTCCACCTCCTACCGAAGATGCAGATCAGCCTTCCAAGAAGACTTTTAAGGAACATGAACCAAGCAATACGGATGCAGGTGCAAGTGCAAGTGGGGCTGGGGCAAGTGTTCATCAGTCTTCTAAGCAGCCTCCTAAGAAACAAAGTCACACGCATGGAGGTGCAAGTGCAGGTGGGGCACACACACATCAGCCTTATAAGAAACCCAAACCAAGGCACATGTGTGTAGGGGAAAGTGCAGGTGTGCCACATGCACATCAACCTTCTAAGTAACAAGCACCAAGTCATAAGGGTGCAGGTACCAGTGCAGGTGTGGGGCAACGGGCTCAGGGATAGCAAACTTGAAAAGCATGGGACTAGCAGGGGTGTGCGTAGCAGGGGTGTCCTGTGGTGTTTGCCTACATAAATAAATAAATATAATATATATATATATATATATATATATATATATATATATATATATAAGTAATGTCTAACCATTTGAGACTGCTGTAAGATGTTTGAAATAAATAAAATGTGTGAAATTGTTTAAAATTTGGGAGCACATTCTAATAAAATTTTCATTTCATAATATGTTTTACTAATGCAAAATCAATAACTTTAAACGAAACAGATGAATGAGGCTGATAGGCAGCCAAAGTCCATACCAGTATTTGGGGCATCAAATTCTTGTGCTGTAAAAAAAATTACCAATGAACAAGTTGAAGCTCGGTGGGGCATGCAGCACAATGAAACACCGAAGAAAGCAGACCGCATGTCTCAGATAGACAAGATTGCATGGAAGCTTTGACTTCCTGTCAAATGATGGAACAACCAACTACAAACTTATATTCCCACCTTCATTCCTCCAACTCTCTCTCTCTCTCTTTGAAACTCGTGTAGCTTCCTTTCTCATCCCTGCAATGCTGTAGAACAGAACATGATGTTCCGTTGTAGTCAACACAAACATTGGATGCTAGACACTCAAGACGAACTGGACACAAGAACGGTGGATATGAAAACCCACTTTACTCCGCGGCGTTCCTTGTTTTACCATCGAACACTCGCCAGTGGCAAACTCGATTAACCTCTTTAGAGACGCTCGATCTCAAAACCGTTACTCACTGTTTGGATGGATGAAAAGGAAGGAAAATGAATGAATAGAAATGATGAAAAGAAAATGAAAGAGAAGAGCATGAGGGAAAGAACAAGCAAGAAAAGGGAAAAGAGTTTCACTATTTTTCCTTCCAATCTCTATTTTTACAGTTATTAGCTCTCTTTTCATTTTCCATTATTATTAGTAATGAGTCATACATGAAACACTTTTTTTCCATTCCTTTCTCTCACTCTCGCTCGCTCTATGCTGTTACTCTGTCCCTTCCACTCAAAACGCGTGAGTCTGTTCCTTTCCCTTCATCGCTCACTGCATCTCCACTCTTGTTCTTCTGCCATCCTTGTTCACATCTCTTCCCGTTGCAGTAACAGCATTTGGAGGCTGCGTTCCAACCCCCCTTCAAAAGTTTCTGTGTCTTCCAAAGCTATGTTTCTCCATCTCTACAACCTGCTACCCTTTCTTCTCTTCTTTACAGCTTCTCTGTCCTCAAACCGCCACCATGGCTTCTTCCAGGTAAGGGCCACTTCAAGCTTATAGCTTTGTCATCCACCTCGCAACAAGCAGAACTCGTTATGCCCTAACCCTCAAAACCGCCAACTCATCTGATATTCTTCCCTCCGTAAATCGATGAAGTTCCTCGAAAGTTCACATCAAAGAACCTTGTCAGCATCGTTTGCAGGCACAACAATGGTGACATCGCCATCACTGTCTTCGATTGAGCCTTGGCGCAGCTGAATTTCGTGCGTAAGTGGCTGAGTCATCACTTGTTGAGGTGATCCTGCACCAGCTTGGAAGTGAGGCAACCTTCGAGAAAATCATCAAATTTTCTCTTTCTGTCTCTCTCACTCATCTGTGGTATTCCTCTCTGGATCTGAAGCAGCATTGATTGAAAACTACACATTTTCATCCCATTTTCAGGTACCCACATGGCTAGCCCTCACATTGTTTGATGAAATGTCTGTGAATCTCTCTTTCTATATATATATATATATATGTCTATATATCTCTCTCTGTGTGTGTGTAGTGAATAAAAGGGAAAAACCAAACCAATCAAAATTAATTATTAAAAAATTGGTTTTTACAACCTCACCTTATAAATATGATCTTAAAGAATAATTTTGTGAGCAACAAATATTAAGTTGGTTTTTCTTGCTTAAATAATGTTTTCTTAATAATAAAAAAATGAACTGACTCTTATAACATCAAAAATTTGGTAATGGAAAGATTAATTTAAAAAAAATGTCTAGAAATAAAGCATGATTTATATTAAATTAGTGTTTATAAACACATTAGATGGTTCATTTTTTGTTTAAAACACTCTTTGACACAAATATTAAGGGGTTTATATTTTTTATCACTTACCCAAATGGTCTAGTACTATGTGTGTGTAGGAAGCTGGCAGAAAACCTGACCACTTGGGTAAGAGGGAAAAAACAAAGCCATCAAAATTAATTATTATATTTTCCTTTACAATCTCACCTTATAAATATGATCTTAAATAATAATTTTGTGAGCAAAAAATATTAAGTTATTTTTTTTCTTGCTTAAAAAATGTTTTCTTAATCGGAAAAAAAATGTACAACTCTTACAACATCAAAATTTTGGTAATGTAAAGATTAATTTTAAAAAAGAAAGTCAAGAACTAAAGCATGATTTATATTAAACTAGTGTTTATAAACACACTAGATGGTTCATTTTTGTTACACTTTTTAACACAAATTTAAGAGGCTTGGCTTTTATTACTTACCCAAATGGTCTAGTACCTACCAATCATATATATATATGTGTGTGTGTGTGTGTGTGTGTGAAACCACAACGATCCACCCCTTGTAGTGGCATGGACATCTTCTATAAATTTTGGTAGTTAAATAGTCAACCATCTTGAGTCCTTAACACAGCCCCTGCACTCGCTGACCAGCTTCATGAAGTAAATGGATTGGGCAACACCCATGTCTATTGGGCCCAAGGATCGATTTCTCGACATAGTTCAGGCCAGTAACCAACCAAGCCCCCGCTATGGTGGGTCAAGCCCAAGGTTCGATCTTAGTTTAAACTGGTGCGTGAGAGAAAATAAGGTTCAGTTATTAACTGAATTCGGGTGTCTTAGATAGTAATAAACCTAAGCCTAGATTTAATCAGAGTGAAATTCTGAGCCATTTTGCAGTAAATATAGGATTTAAAGTTACTTGAACCCAATGTTGAGCTGATCGAGCTCCAAGTACGTACTGCAAAATCAACTCCAATGTACAACCAATTCAGACCCAATTAGGCTGGACTCAGGAAAACTCGATAGAACGACTCCGCTCTTCTCCTGTTCCACCCCAGCCTGCCTGGGTGATTTCACTTGTATTCTCTACCTTTATGCTAAAAACAATTTAATTCGCCATGCAGGAAGGGGGTACATAATAGTTCTGTATCCAAAACAGCTGAAACAAGACATGAAAAATATGCAACTCTTAAAATCGGGCTGTTTGGCAATGAGAACAATTTGTAAACTATTCTCTGAATACATTTTAAAGATTGAGACAGATTCATGAAACACATTTGTTAGAATGTTCCACGAGTCTGCCCAGCGATTTTTTGGGCATATTCGTAGAACAGTTACAAGCTGTTTATTTTGTCAAATGGTCATTTAAGTTAACAATCCTACATATAAATGGCCCCTTTCAAGTTTCAACCTTGGAAAAATTAGAAATAACTCGAAACTCAACTATAAGGAAATATGTTAGCTGCTGTTGTAATATGAAAGAACTTTAGGATATTTATAGATCATTTCGTAGATCGGATCATGTTTCTCTTCGAATAAAACACTTGTCATCTGAGAATTGAGGAAAAATGCCTTAGCCACATAAACAGGAAGAAGAATGATTAGCTTAGATATCTAGACCTTGTGATGATTTGTTTTGTAAATTAATCAGCTTAATTTCATTTCTCATCTTTCAAATTAATTACAAATAGAGCATACACACATAGGAACTAGAAAATTTTGCACTCAGTGCAGAAGTTTATAGGTTAGGTAGTTCAGCGGAAAAAAGAAAAAAGAAATGAAATTTAAAAATTCCAGAACCACTCCAAGTATTCAAAATAGACTTATATTTTTTTACCTACCCACTGCACCATGTTAGGACCTAGTTTTTAGGCTGACCCGGTAGCCAAACGAACAGTTAAATCCCTATTTAGCTATTTCATTTGGAGTTTGATTAACCATCTGATATGTGTATATACGCCCAATTTTCCTTACGTTTTAGAGCTTGTGGATTCAGATTTTAACAGACCAAGCTTTAAAGAGAGGTTGGATGACATTAGATCTGTTCAAAGGATTTCAGAATTAAATGTCAGAATCCAAAACAGGAGGACGCAGACGCCAATCCCTGATCTTCCTCATGGCACGTCAGCATATAATTAATCTCAATTCTCCCAATGCGCCTCTCCTGCTTCAACACTGCATTTTGCAAATTGTAAAAATTTCTGCCTTTCCTTCATCATGTACGGTTTCTCTGGACAGGGTTCTTAGAGATGGAGAAGATGAACTAATAATCTCGCTTGATTACCCAAACCTGAGGTTTTAAACAGAGGACATATCATGAGCATATTTCACTTATACTGCAACATTGATTGGCAGGAATATCATTGTAGATTTCTCAATATATAGCGACGAAGGGTCCACGAAGGGTCTTAGTGTGAACATCCAAATCAAGAATATAACTAGCCATGCTTAATCAGTTGAAGTTGCTTACATTGAATTTTATAGGCAAGTGGAGAGAAAAATCAACTCAAATAACTGTATTTAGCTCCTTGACTGGTAGCCCCACTACTCGGGGCAGAGCTATAAATTTTTCGTGAGGGTGTGCAAATTAAAGTTTCTAAATTTTGACTAGGGCTGAAATATCATTTTTCTAAATTTTTATATAAAAACAAATGAAATTTTCTAACATTTACATTAAATTATTTTTTTAAAAAATTGAGGTGAGGCCAGGGCCCAAACGGGCCGCCTGAGGGCTGGACCAACTGAGGAAGGGCCGAACGGAGCTGAGGACACAGGCCGAGTGTGGCCGAGGAGCGCCTGTCTTTGTAGCCGCCTGCTGCCAAGGTGCCAGACCTGGATAGGGCAGCCGCCTGCTGCCGAGCACCGAGGAATGTTGGTCGCACGCTTGCAACCGCTGGCCAAGGGAATGCGACCGCCTGTCGCAGATGTTGCGGCCTGAGGTATCACCGAGAGCGCCGAGGGGGGCTGGAGCCAAGATGGCAACTCTGACCTGCCTTCACCGAATGTGGCTCGGCCACGTGCGCCAGTCTGCTGCCGACGATAGAGGAAGTAGGCCGAGAGAGGAGCCGGAAGGGACAAGTGAGGAGGCTAGTCTGTGCGGCTGGACCTAGGCCTAACTAGGCTAGGGTGGGCTTGGACGGAGATGGCTCTATGGGTAGGTCTGGTTTAGTCAAGAGGAGGTTAAGGTTTGGGTAGGCTTGGTCGAGATGAGCTTAGGTGGGAGAATGGGTTACCTAACTAGTAGGTAGGCTTAAGCAGGAAGGGGATGGTCAAGTTTGACCGAAGGAGTGGTCGGGTTGACTAAGTGGGGTAGGCTAGACAAGGTGTGGACCGAGTGAGATGGGTCTGGGTGTTAGATAAGAGGGGGGCCACATGCTAGACGCATGGCACTAGGGTTTGGCTAATGGAGGAGGGTAGGTGCGGCGGATTGAGGATTCCTAATTTCGCTAAGGGGATAGCGAGGTTGCCGGTTTAGGACGAGGGCAGTAATGGACGAATGTTGACTAATGGGATGGGGAAAGGGATGACGCGCGAGGTTGCCTAAGGGGGTGAGGTTGAGGACTTGGCTGGTCATGCCAAGGGGAGGCGTCCAAATGGTGACACGTGGCCGGATCAACGGCCACTAGAGAGAACGCTAGGAAGGAGCTAGCGATAAGGAAAGGAGGCCCAATTCCTTCCTAAAGTGAAGGAGGGAAGATCGGTGAGGATTCTTGGCAAATTGGATGAGGGCCAAGAAAATTCTCTCGAGATCTCTCTAGTTCTCGATGTAGGACACGTGGATGGGATGTGGGGCATGGATGAGATGCGGATATAGCTAAGGAAGGAAGGTAATCCGGTTGGCTACGAAGTAGGAAAGGTGAGGGAAACGCGTGAGGAGGTTTCCAAAATCGTAGGGGTGAAGACGCGTGAGACTTACGTGGCTGCTGCGTGGCACCACGTGGGACCAGGTGAGATGCATGCAGGAGGAGCTGGTGATGACGTGGCATAGGGGATTGATGAGATGGGGACACTTGGCAAGATGGAGGGACGAGGCACAAGATGACGCTAGGGTTGGCTAGAAATAGGGTACCGATAAGGCAAGAAACGGATTTGCGGCTAGGGGATTTCCAAAGATGTGGGGCACATGATGCGAGAGGCATTCACGGCTGGGACGAGGTTAGCTAGAGTTGACACGTGGCTAGAACAAAACTGGGAAGTGGCTGGATGGTGGACACGTGGCAAGATGGACAGCGGGGATTGGGTAAGAGAGGACTTACCCGGAATAGCGCCGGCAGCCAAGGGAGCTTCACACGAACACGCCGGCGGCTAGGATTTCTTCCAAGCTGAATTGACCAACGTACCCTTGATGTTTCCGACCGGGACGAGGGCAGACTTGTCCTTCACGCCGGAAGTTGCAGCAGTGGCTGGAAAATGTGCAGCGGCCACTGGAGATTCCGAATTCCGGCCAAGGGCCGAAATCACCTTCTAGCGGTCCGATCAAGCCAGTTTTTGAATATCTTGACCTTCTTCTTGTGGCGATTCTTCTGAGATGATTGGCTGGGGTTTGAATCCCGCCCGAAGCGTAAGTTTTCACTGCTTGAAAGGCTGCTGGATCGGAAGCCTTTGGGGAGGAAACCGAGGGACAATCTTGATAAATTTGAGCTATTTCCACCGTCGGTTTCTTCTTAAACTTCTTAAAAGTTAACTCCGAGATATGAAGATGATGCCAAGCCGTGTAAGAGGAGTCCTAAGGGAGGTTTCACCGTGGAAACCCAGACCCACTCTTGGGTATGCCGAGGGAGAAGACTAAGTTCCAGGAATAAAACGCCCAATAGAGCGTCCACAACACAAACCTTGAAAGCACGCTAAATATCTTAGAAACTAACCTTTTCTTAGAGTCGAACTTGAAGATGTTCGCCGAAGCAAAGATCTCGAAGCTGCCCTGTGAGGACCCGGCCTTTCAATGCCAGTGGGGTTGCAGGAGCAGGAGTCGGAGTTCTCTTGCAATGCCGTGGGGAGGAGGTACGTGGTCAAGAGCCGCAAGTCACCGGAGCGCCGAGGAAGCCTTGCCTTCAATCCATTGGCTGATTGGGTAGAGGTAGGCGATAGAAGAGATTAGAGGAAGGAGGAAGAAGCCGTCGGTTGAGCTGAAGAGGATGACCATTGCCGTGGACGACGCTGGAGCACCAAGGGGGGTTCGGTTGAAAGGGGAGGTGCCATGGGGGTAGAGGACGTGAGGGGGGAGAAGGAACACAACCACGCGCAATGGAGGAGTGTGAGAGAGAAGATGGAGAACTAAAGAGAGGAGAGAGAGTGCAACGCACCAAATGATTTCTTATTTCTCAAAAAGCATGATTTACAAAAGGATCCAAAAGCTTATGTACATTCCTAGTTTGGACTCGGTTCACAAGTCTCGAACCGGTTCCTCTACCCAAACTCATTTACAAGTGGAGCTCAAATCCGCTCCTTATTACAAAAGCAACCCAAATCCAATTCCAAGAATCAAAGCAAATTGCATAAAGAATGAAACGGGCCTAGAGCCCAACTTGAAATAAATGCCCCCTTGAGCCTTGTGAGCCCAAGGTGGGGACCTCGTGCGGGGATCCACCCGCACTTCAGATTTGGATCGAGAGCTAGGTTTGGATGACCTAGCCATTTGCCTAAGACCTTTGGTCCTAGACTGCCTCAAGGGCTCTAGGGATCGGACTCACGTTAGGTTCAGACGCTTCTAATTCGGAGAGTCCTACAACTAGTTTCGAGGAGCCTTGAGGACCTTCCTGCACAAGCACGCACTCAGACCTTGTTGCTCCGCCCGCTCCACATGCTGCAACTGGTTCTAGTGCTGCCTTAACCTCTCTGGGATCTTTTGTCAAGCTCAGAAGAGACCGTGCCAACAAATCTGATGCTCTGTGTTGTCTACTGCTAGGCTCGGCCTGATCGACCTCTTCTGGGTTTGGACCTAGAAGTGGGTCCGTAACATTATCCGACTTAGACCATTCTAGGCCAAGATCAGCCCTACTAGCTAGGATCTCCAAGATGGGCCTATCCAAAAAACTGAAACCTAAGTAAATTAAGTACAGTTTTCTACCTGACCGGACAGGCACCCCGGCATAAATCCCTTAGGTCAGTGATACAAGAATGGTTTCTCAAATCTAGAGGCTTAACCTACTATAGAAACTAAAGGGTAAAGGCCTGTTAGAAATTATCCGACTTAGACCATTCTAGGCCAAGATCAGCCCTACTAGCCAAGACCTCCAAGATGGGCCTATCCAAAAACAAAAACCTAAGTTAATTAAGTACAGTTTTCTACCCGACCGGACAGGCACCTCGACGCAAATTGCTTAGGTCAGTGATACAAGAATGGTTTCCCGAATCCAGAGGCTTAACCTATTACAGAAACTAAAGGGTAAAGGCCTTACAAATGCAAGGGATTACAAACAAACACTCACAACTCACTCAATATCCACAACACATTCACATACACAAACTACGACTAACAGAACAAACCACGCCCAGTAACCCAGTAGGTGGCTGGCTGCCCTACGGTTGTGTCTTCGGCCTTAGGCCTCCAAAGAACCGCGTGGTGAAGCGATGGCTTGCACTGGCTAAAGCAGTAAAAACAGGATGAATAAAACGGAACTACCGCCCCAGTATCTACAAGGGGGAAGCAGAGCGTTACCGGCCTAGAGTGTCTAGGCGTTGGAGCAAGTGACTTCAGGGGAATACCAGTGGCAAGCCACTCCCTGAAGTATCTTAGCCACGGAGGAAGAGGGGGCGAGAGACACGGTCCGCCTGACCACTCGGAAGAGAGTAGTGAGGTGAGAAAGGTGCTCCGCCCGCCTGGTCGAGGAAAGGTGGAAGAAGCGGAAGTGAAAGAGTTCTCGGCCCACCTGGTCAAGAGGGGAGGGACGCTAGACTCGGCCCACCTGACCGAGCTGTGTCGAAGATGGTAGGAATGCGCCGGCGTCGCTCGAGCGCTAGAGTGGATATTGCCAAGTGGTGCGCAAGCCTTGCCAAGAGGAGGGCTACCGTCGGCACTAGGAAGAGGCCGATGCGAGAGAGGAGCAGCCACGGGCAAGAGCAAGCACGGTGAGGGCTGACGCTGCTTGGCTCGGCCCGGCCGGCCAAACCTTCGCGATAAAGGCTGACGGCCGGCGGCCCACCTAGCCACGAGACTGGCTAGGCGACGGTGGCCTTGGGATGAGACTCAGACAACCCTACTATAGACTCAAGTGAGGCTAAGAAGTTCGGACAAGGGTAGACTTGACGCGATTGGGGTAGGATGACTAGATAGAATGGGTCAAAGGGTTAGGTTGGGTCCGATTAAGTTGGACCTGGGTTAGGTTTGACTATGTTGGGTTGACTAGGTTCAGACTGGCTCGAGGTAGACTAGGTTCGGTTTAGGTTTGACCAAGGTAGTTGACTTAAGGTTTGACCTAATGGATAAGGCTGACACAAGCGAGGTCAAGGTTGACACTCCAGTTTAGGAAGGTACGACCAAGGTGAACAGCTGCTGAAGATTGACAAGGCTGCCATTTCCTAACTAGGAGTTACTAGATTCGGGAGAGACAAAAGAAGAAGGTAATGGCAATCACGGACATGCAGCACTAATGGCAAGTGCCGTAGCCCTTGCTGCCGCTATGGAAGGTGGGGGAAGAGGTAATGGCACCAAGATAGTGCCGGTTACCAAAGTGGAAAAATCGCATGGAAGAAGAGATAACGCGTGATGAATATGGCAAGATGGGTGGTGAGGTTATGGCGCACAAGGATTGCGCCGAGTTAGGAAGGATGAGTAACGCAACAATTAAGGAAATTCCACATTACAGAAATGGAAGGTGGCGAGGAGGCACTGCAGAATGCGCCGGATGAGATGAGGAAGGACGGTTATGGAAAGACACCCGCGTGGCCGCTTGCTACAATTATGGCAAGTAGGAACGGCTGGCGCTGAGCTTACCAAAACGGATGAGAAGGAAATTGACGATGACCTTCCTAACATGCAGAACCCAATTTAATTAAAGTAACACCCGAAAAGGAAAATGCTTCAAGGATCTAATTGCAATGGGATGGGAAAGGAGGCTAACGAGCAGCGGTTACCAAATGAAGAACTTGGCGCGCCCGTTAGGGAAAGTGGGGAATGAGGCAGGAGTATCTCGCAGCTCAGCTAGGAAGCTGGATGCGCGACACGTGGCCAAAAGAACATATAGGATTCAAGGAAAGGAAAGAACGAAGTTACCCTTGCTCGTTATGAGGAAAGCGGCTAAGGAACTTTCCCTTAACGTCGACTAAGCTTGGACTAAACTACCCGTGTATGAAATTAATATTGACTATCTTACTAAGCTCAACAGAAGGGTAATTATGGAACACTTTTTTGGGAACTTGGCTATGCCGGACTGAGAACCACGGTGACGGAAATAGGGGAGTTTTGGCTGAGATTTTCAGTCATGGAAGTTGCTTGTTTTCACACCAAAGGACACCAGAATTAAACTCAGCCGTGGGCAATGGTCTGGCTATGGTTTTGAGCCAATGACATGACCGAACTAAGCTAGAGATGCCTTGGGGATTGGCTGGATCGACGGCTCAAGGTGATCAATCCGAGAGACAAGCCTACGGATTAATCTCCTTATTTTCACGAAATCGGACGCCCAACTAGTGGACAAGCCCGAGCTCTGCTTGGCCAAAGAGAAAGGGAAGACCGAAGGAAGGAAACAAGGACCTTCAGCCGGTGATCCTAGGCGAATCTCTCGGGTATGCCGAGGAATCCACCAAGGCCTAAGGCCTTAAGCCAACTTTATCTCCTCAACTAATCTAACCCAAAAACTCAAACCGAGGGAGGGGTACTTGCCTTCTTACGGTTGGAAATCCAATATTCGAGTTTTATTTTGGGATTTGAGCCATCAACAACACTTGCTTTGACATCTTGGATGGTTCTTCACAAGATCACGCTGGCCTCTAATCTACCGGCTGGTTTGGGTAGATTGCACCGTGATAGCACGATCTTCGCCCTTGGGGGGAAGAAGACTCAAGCACAAAGGAAGGCACCCGAGACTTCTACCTTAGTAAAACCGTTGATGTGCGAGTTGGAGGGAGAGAATGAGATTGGGGATGGAGAAATTGACAATGCACAATGATCTTTACTTGTGATGATTCGTCAATCACCACGAAGGAGGAGATGAGCTTCTCGGCTGGCGCCAAGAAGGTTTTGCGAGAGAGAACAAGACGAATCCATGAGATGGCAAGGGAGAGCAAGACGATAGGGAGAGAGAGAGAGTGATGCTCCAAAAAATTGATTTTCTCTTTCTTCAACTATTCCAAAGCATGAGAATTACATTGCGCCAAAACACTATATACTCTAAATTGTGGAGTGAGTCCTAAGTGCATGACCCGTCCACGACCCAAATCCAAAGTACGAAAGCAAAGCCGAGACTAACAGTCTCGTGAGTTCAAACACTAAAACAAATGCAGTAAATAAAGTCTTTGGCCTCGCCGCTAGGTTTGGCCCGCTTAACCTGCCTAGGTTCGGTGCTAGGCTCACCCGTGACTTGGGTTTGGACTCGACGCTTGGCCTATAAGATCTAAAGTCGGAATCAAGTCCTCTTAGCCCTGTGCTCCCGATCTCTGATGCCCGTGTCTAGCCCTTGGTGCTCCGCCCGCTCCGCCATCAATAGCACCTTAGATCTCCATGTTAACCTCCTTAGGCACATCTGACCCGGTGCCTAAGCCTGTTATTGCCCTTGCTTCCGCTGCTCGACTTTTCTTGGCCCTGTTGGTCGTGGAAGTGATTCTCCTCGTAGGAAGGTTCGTAACAGATCCTCCCTCCTTAGATGGAGCTTGTCTCCAAGCTCTTGCTTTTGGGAACCAATGAGAAATTCTATCAAATTCCTCCCACGAGGTACCACTGTCTGGCCCTTCCCATTCTATTAGGACTTCATGCCTAACCCTGCCTTGACGTTGCACATGCCTATGCTGCAGGATATGATAAGGTGTTGGCAGTTGGTCCAGAACTTGCTCTATCACTGAAGGGACCGGCCCAAAATGGGGTTTGAGCCTACATACATGGAAGACCGGATGTTCCTAGGCCGTCTTTGGTAAGGCTAATCGGTAAGCAGCCTTTTCGATTTTATGCACGATGGGGTACGGCCCATAATACCTAGGCAATAACTTTGAGTACGGCTGCCCTAGAAGTGACTTCTGCTTCATGGGCAGCCTCTTTAACCAGACATGATCCCCTTCATTGAACTTCCTATCCTTACGTCCCTTATCATACGTTTGCTTCATCCTGTTTTGGGCTCGTAAGATATTCTGCTTTAAAAGGCCAGAACCTCTTTTCAGGAACGTAGTTCGCAATCAACTCCATCTTCAACTGCTGTCCCTCCCTCATATCGTGGATTCAAGGGATGTGGAAAACCATAAAGTGCCTCATATGGAGTGATTCCTATCGATGTGTGGTAGCTTGTGTTATAGGACCATTCGGCCCACGAGAGTTATTTGGCCCAAGTGTTGGGCCTTTCGCCAGAAAAACATTAGAGATAGGTTTCCAAAGATCTGTTTACTATCTCTGTCTGCCCATCCGTCTGGGGATGATGAGCAGTGCTGTATTCTTTCCAAAACAGGCTAAGGAATATAGAATCCCCATCGCAGACTATAGTTTGGGGAACACCATGCAACTTTTCGACGTATTCATGGTAGACGGTTGCTACCATGGGTCCCTGATACATCCTTGGCAAAGGAGCGAAGTGGCTGTACTTGGTGAGACGGTCTACAACGACCATTATCGCTTCCTTGCCTTCAGATTTTGGCATTACGTCAATGAAGTCCAAGGTCACGTCAACCCATGGATTCATTGGAACTAGAAGAGGATTAAGGTGGCTTGGCGGTTTAATGGTTTCATACTTTTCTCTTTGGCATATTGTGCATTCTTTTATGAAACCCTGGACGTCTGCCTTCATGCCTTGCCACCAAAATTGGGTCTTGATTCTTTCGCAACACCCTCATGACCCACTGATGGTGTTGAGTGGAAATGGTGCAGCAGTTCCTTCCTAAGGGCTGATCCTGGAGGTATGACCGGCCTATTCTTCCTCTGAAGAATGTTCCCCCTCATAGTGTCGTGGGGTATTGACCCTGGGTTTTGTGTGATTGATGCCCTTATGAGTTTTAGACCATCATCACTAGCTTGCTCATTGTTAATCCTTTCCCTTAGGTCGGTTTCCAGTACTAAAAGGGTGTTCAACTGCTCACTCAGTCTGGATAGTGCGTCTCCTGCGTTGTTGTCTGGACCACGTTTGTATTCTATACTAAAGTCGTATCCAAGCAACTTGGCCAACCACCTTTGTTGGGTTGGTGTGGATACCCTCTGCTTTAGCATGTGTCTGAGGCTACTGTGGTCTATTCTAACTGTGAACCGACGGCCAATTAAATATGGCCTCCACTTTTCGACTGCCAAAACTATAGCCAATAGTTCTTTTTCATAGGTTGATAGTTTCTTGGCTAGGTTGGTCATGGCTTTCGACATATAAGCTACACGACGTTTCTCTTGACTCAAGACCACTCCAATACCTGTATCACAGGCGTCGGTTTCAACAACAAATTCCTTGTTGAAATCTGGCAGCATTAAAACTGGTGCAGACATAAGTGCCAATTTCAACTGCTCAAAGGCTCCTTTTGCCTTTTTGTTCCACACAAAGGCATCTTTTTTCAACATTTGCGTGAGTGGGGCTGCAATCAGCCCGTACCCTTGGATGAAACGCCTGTAGTACCCAATGAGACTGAGGAAGCCTCTTAAGCCCATGAGATCTTTGGGCAGTGGCCATGCCTCCATGGCTTGCAGTTTTTCGAGGTCTGCCCTAACCCCTTCTCGGGACACTATATGTCCCAAATATCCAACAGATGTCTGTCCAAAACAACATTTGGACCTTTTGGCATGAAGAGTATTTGCCCACAGTATGGATAAGACCGTAGCAAGGTGTTCAACGTGCTCTTCCACCGAGTTGTTGTACACCAAGATGTCATCGAAAAAGACTAATACAAAATCACGCAATTGGCTTCTGAACGTGTCATTCATGCACCTTTGAAATGTTGTTGGTGCATTTGTTAACCCGAATGGCGTTACGAGGAATTCATAATGGCCATCGTGGGTTCGGAAAGCCGTTTTTTTGATGCCTCCTTCCAACATCCTGATTTGATGATACCCTGCCCTGAGATCGAGTTTAGAGAAGATGGTGGCACCCGTGAGTTCGTCCAACAGTTCATCAATCACAGGTATAGGGTGCCTGTCTTTAATTGTAGCCTCATTAAGGGCTCTGTTCAACACATAACCTCCATGTGTTGTCTTTTTTCTTCACCAATAATACGGGTGAGGAAAATGGGCTACTACTAGGACGTATGATTCCATCTCCTAACATCTCTTTCACAAGCCCTTTGATCTCTGCCTTTTGGTGGTAGCCATATAGATATGGCCTAACGTTCACTGCATCTGCCCCATTGTTCAAGACAATTCTGTGGTCATAGGACCGTTTAGGGGGCAAACCTTTGGGCTCACTGAAGACATCTTTAAAGTCATCAAGTACCCACTGCCCTTCTTCGGCACTTTCTCAGTTTCTTTTACGATTGGTTACCGGTACATCTTTTGCCATAGCCACAACCCAATACGCTGGTTGTTGGGCTTCTATGGCTTTTAACGTGGCCTTGGGCTCCAAAACCATACTGACTGCCGTGAGAGTGACGGGAGTGTCGCCTCCCTCCTTAGCAAATGACATCATCATGCTCTTGAAGTTCCAAGAAATTACTCCAAGAGTCCAACCATTTCACCCCTAAGACGACATCAACTCCCTTCAGAGGTAAAACCAGGAGATCTACAATAAAAGGGGACTTCTGCGTCACCAACTCGACATCTTTGCACAAGTGAGTGCAAGACAAGCAAGAACCGTTTCCCACCACAACAGTGAGAGGGTGATCGGTAGTTTCTACTGCTTCGAGACTCATGAAGTTATGGGTGGCTCCAGAGTCTAGGAGTACAATAATTTTCTTCCCCTTGATTTTTCCTATGACCCTCATTGCATTGGGTCGGTTAGGATCCATGATTGAGTGACACGTTCCCTCCTCAACATTCGGTTCTATGGGAGATTCCGGTTCAAAATTTGTGGGTCCCGCATTCGGATTTTGAGGTGCCTCATCATCGTCACTGTCGACTACTTCGTAGACTCATTTCCTTGCAGACGTGGCCCTTTTGCCACTTGTCCTTGCAATAGAAACACTGGTTGTTCCGTATCATTTCTTCCCTTTCTTGTCTAGATATGTAAGAGACCGGGACCTTTTCAGGGAAAGCAGGCCTACTATCTTCCCGGTTGAAGGCCGTAGGCTCTTCTCTCCTTACTGGTCGTGACTCTTCCCTTTAGTTAGGGAAGGTCCTTGCGGGACTGGGTCAAGAAGTGCTGGCACCATAATTGCGATTGGGTGGGTACAGTGCACTCTTTCTCTTATTTATGTTCTCAATAGATCTTGCTGTGTTAAAACACTCCACCAATTCAGTATGTCTACAAGTCTGCATATCTATTTTTACTTCTTCTTTGAGCCCACCAATGAAGGCTCCCACTAGTGCACTCTGGGTCCAATTGACCATACTAGACAGCTTTTCAAACTGGCGTTGATACTCTTGAATGGTGGTGGTCTGTTGCAAATTTTTCAACTCTACATCATAGACGATGTGAGTTGATTCTCCGAATCGTACTTGTAGGTCCGCTTTGAGTTTATCCCATTCCACATTTTGGTGGTTATGTCTGTACCAAAGGTACCAGCTCATGGCTTCACCTTCTAGGTACATTTCAGCTGTTATTATCCACTCATTTCGTGGCACATGTTGGCATAAGAAATACTGCTCTGCGAATCTAGCGAATTCAAATCTGACCGTAGGAAGCTGTCTTTGATTTTGGTTCCTATTGTCAAACTGCCCCCAATATTCTTCATCCTCATCAACCCATGTTCTTTTGCAGTTTGGAGGATCTTGGTTTAATGGTGGGGGTGGTGCAAACTGCTCTCTAACTGGCTCAGTTTGTGAAGCTGGAGGTTGCGGTCTAGGTTGAGACCAGTTAGGGAGGCTGGTAAAGCTCCCTATTGACTAGTTCCTGCTTGCAGAAAAGAAGTTGGTTGGCTGGTTGATGGTCGGTTAGGGTTGCTAGCAAAGGAGAACAAGGGAGGCTCCATATTGGCACAGGTTCCTTGATGGTTATTTCCCACGTAGGAAGTATTGGTTTGAGCTCCCATGGTAAAAGACATGTTATGGAGATCAGGAGGGGCTCCAAGAATTCCTGGATCGATACCAAGTATAGGTGTAGGTCCTTGGTAACTAAGGATAGTACTTGGGCCTGGAAAAGATGGTCCTCCATAGGCTACGGTGGGAACGTGTAAGGCTGACATGGATCCGAGCATAGACTTTATCTCATCTAGCTCGTTCAACCTAGTGAGCTCCCTTCTCATTTTGGCCATTTCTCCCTCGAGAAGAGTCATTCAGTCAAGGTTAAAAGTTTGAACCTCAACCAAATCCACTCCCTGTTGCTCTCCATGGCTGAAGGCATCGTCTTCACGACCGGAAGTTCCTTCCATTACCTGTTTCGCCTTTTTGGCCATTATAATGATGTAAGAAGGACCCGGAAACAGTCACACGACACTCTAACTGCCAAGGCTAGGAAATCCGAAACTGAGTCACTAATATCGCTGACTGTACACTACCTACTCTGCTCTACCCGTGTACTCACTAGCAAAGGAGACAGGTTGGCCCACCTGCAACCGCACCGGCCTGGCACCTAGGCTGCCTTACCAGGCTCTCGGCCTAGCCTAAAGTAACAGGCCTGAATTGCCGCGCCCACCTGGTGCCTCGTCAACGCACCGATAACCTAGTACGCCTTCGGTAATGCTCATAGACACTACCCTCACCTGGCTGCCCATGTAGTGGCCGTGGCCGTGAGTAGTCCTGCTAAAAACCGAATCAACACTGTCGACTGATACCAAAAACTACCACTGCTTTACCGAATCAGAACTACTCTTCAGAAAACCACTGACAAGAAAACCAATAACAACTGACAAGAAGACCTCTGCAACAACCTGGAGGGCTCTGATACCAAATTGTTAATTTCGTATCACTCCTTCTATTCTGGGGGAAACTAAACACTGATCTGCAGCTGCTTCTTGACCGGCTCTGATACCAAATTGTTAGGACTTATCCGACTTAGACCATTCTAGGACAAGATCAGCCCTACTAGCCAGGATCTCCAAGATGGGCCTATCCAAAAAACCAAAACCTAAGTAAATTAAGTACAGTTTTCTACCTGACCGGACAGGCACACCGGCATAAATCCCTTAGGTCAGTGATACAACAATGGTTTCTCGAATCTAGAGGCTTAACCTACTATAGAAACTAAAGGGTAAAGGCCTTACAAACGCAACCGATTACAAACAAACACTCACAACTCACTCAATATCCACAGCACATTCACATACACAAACCACAACTAACGGCACAAACCACGCCTAGTAACCCAGTAGGTGGCTGGCTGCACTGCGGTTGTGTCTTCGGCCTTAGGCCTCTGAGGAACCGCGCGGGGAAGCGATGGCTTGTACCAGCTAAAGCAGTAAATACAGGATGAATAAAACAGAACTACCGCCCCGGTATCTACAAGGGGGAAGGAGAGCGTGACCGGCCTAGAGAGTCTAGGTGTTGCAGCAAGTGACTTCAGGGGAATACCAGTGGCAAGCCACTCCCTGAAGTATCTCAGCTACGGAGGAGGAGGGGGTGAGAGACACGGTCCGCCTGACCGCTTGGAAGAGAATAGTGAGGTGAGAAAGGTGCTCGACCTGCCTGGCCAAGGAAAGGAGGAAGAAGCGGAAGTGAAAGAGTTATCGGCCCACCTGGCCGAGAGGGGAGGGACGCTATACTCGGCCCACCTGGCTGAGCTGTGCCGAAGATGGTAGGAAGGCGCCGGCCTTGCTCGAGCACTAGAGTGGACGCTGCCGAGTGGTGCGCTAGCCTTGCCGAGAGGAGGGCTGCCGTCGGCACTAGGATGAGGGCAATGTGAGAGAGGAGCAGCCGTGGGCAAGGGGAAGCACGGCAAGGACAGACGCTGCTTGGCTCCACCCGCCTGGCCGAGCGTTGGCCACAAAGGCTGACGACTGGCGGCCCAACTGGCTAGGCGACGGTGGCCTAGGGACGAGACTCGGATAACCCTACTCTAGACTCAAGTGAGGCTAAGAGGTTCGGACAAGGGTAGACTTGACTCGATTGGGGTTGGAGGACTAGATAGAATGGGTCAAAGGGTTAGGTTGGGTCCGATTAAGTTGGACCTGGGTTAGGTTTGACTATGTTGGGTTGACTAGGTTCAGACTGGCTCGAGGTAGACTAGGTCCAGTTTAGGTTTGACCAAGGTAGTTGACTTAGGGTTTGACCTAATGGATAAGGTTGACCCAAGCGAGGTGAAGGATGACGCTCTGGTTTAGGAAGGTACAACCAAGGAGAACGACCGCTGAAGATTGACAAGGCTGCCATTTCCTAACTAGGAGTTACTAGATTTGGGAGAGACAAAAGAAGAAGGTAACGGCAATCACAGACAGACAGCACTAATGTCAAGTGTCATTGCCCTTGCGGCTGCTATGGAAGGTGGGGGAAGAGGTAATGACGCCAAGATAGTGCCGGTTACCAAAGTGGGAAAATCGCGTGGAAGAAGGGATAACGCGTGATGAATATGGCAAGATGGGTGGTGATGTTGTGGTGCACAAGGATTGCACCGAGTTAGGAAGGATGAGTAACGCAACAATTAAGGAAATTGCACGTTACAGAAATGGAAAGTGGCGAGGAGGCACTAGGGAATGCGCTGGATGAGATGAGGAAGGACAGTTATGGAAAGACACCCGTGTGGCCGCTTACTACAATTATGGCAAGTAGGAACGGCTGGCGGCTGAGCTTACCAAATCGGATGACCTTCCTAACGTGCGGAACCCAATTTAATTAAGGTAACGCCCGAAAAGGAAAACGCATCAAGGATCTAATTGCGACGGGTTAAAATATGCAACAGCCTTTATTTTTAAAGAAAGTTTTGGAAACATTAAAGACTCTAAATTAGTGTTCACCATAATTTAACGTGATCTAGACTTCAAGCCATCTGATCTGCTTTTACAAAATTGTAGGAAAAAAAGTTATGCAGTGAGCATCCCAAGATGGATTTTATATGTTCGTACATATGTTGGCCAAATCTGGATGCTTGGAGAATGATTTTTCTCTAGTTGGATGATGAATTGGCTCCTAGCATCTATCACGTATGTGCCCAATCTTCTTGCAATGACTGCATTTGAACTTGCTTCAGGTTCTCTGGCTATTACAACTGTCATTGGATAGTTTGGAATCCCTTTTCTGTTGCCGATGTTAACGTAGCACGCCATCATCTTAGCAGTTTCTTCACCACCATTACTTTTCTGCGAACTACCTCTCTTTTTATGGCCTCGCACACATTGTTAAATGTTGGAAGAGGAGACACCATCAAAATTTGACTTCTGACAGCTTCATAATCATTGGCTAGACCAACAAGAACTTTGAAGATCTTATCTTCTTCAAATTTTCATTTGTAAACATCAGGCTCAGAGGTAGCTAGTCGGTATTGCAAAAGTTCATCATAGAGACTTCGTACCTGACCAAAATGAAATTGAATTGGCTCATCTCTCATAATAAGTTTAGTGATTTCCATTTGAATTTCATATACACGAGCCATATTGTTTTGCTCCCCATATGGCTCTTTTAAGGTGTCACAGAGTTCTTTTGTTTTTTCTTGGTAAAGAAATAGATTTTCAATAGGCTGCTCCATGGGGTTGATGGGCCACGACATAACCATGTTGTTTTCTGACTCCCACTTACTTAGGATTGTCTTTGTTAGGATGTTTTATGAAGCCGTTGATGCATCCAAGTTTTGATCACTCACTGAGGAACAAACGAGGAGCCTTTGCCCAGCTTAGATAATTTACACCATTGAGAGGCGTAGAGGTAATCTTCAATGTGTAGGTGCTTTGGTCTCAGCTTCCTGTATTGCTTTTGACATTGCTGGGGCTGCCTTAATTAGATTCTGTCATGAAGACTATAGAAAGCAATGATTCACAATGCCTGCTTTGATACCATGTTAGAAACTTTGTAACCAGGAAAGCATGCTGGACGAAGGGGAGAAATCAAGAGACCCGGAACAGGAATCACGTGGTTTGGCAATTTGTGCCTACATCTATGGGAAGGGAGAGATTCAGATTCTCACTGAATCACATCTTGTTTGGTACAGCTCCAATAAATAGAATATAAAGTGAACATAAAAAGGAAGGTGAGAAACAAGATCTGTACAGTAACAAAATGGGGAACAAATCTTTCAATAAAAGAAAAGATATTCCAAAAAAATTGCGACAATTTGATCAGAAATGTACTCCCGTTTTGGCGCACTAGACTTCCTTCCAAAAATATCCAACGAAACGAGATTAAGCTCGACTCCTCGTGTATCCCCAAGGACTAGTCCCCACATATTGTAATACAAACAATGTACGCCTGATGTCCCCGTTCTTATTTTTGAAGCAATCAAATATTCAAGACTGCCCTAGATGATGGTCCGATCCATTTGCAGTAAAAATCAGTTTTTGAATCAAATAGACAATGCTGCCAATTTGGTGAATAACCTAAATGATTTAGATGCAAATCAGAAAAAAAAATCAATCTTTGGGCAAAATGAATGGAAGAATATATATATATATATTAAAATTGAATCTAGCTTATCTTTTTTTTTTTTGTAATTTTCAAACTTGCAAAGAAGGAAAGAAATCAGATCAAATGGAGAGTCGGTAAATAAGCTTAAACGAGTAAAGATTGAGCAGCAACTTGGTCTACCAAGTTTGAGCTTGAGCTGATCCTGTAATATCTTGACTTGAGGTTGAGCCAACAATATATGAGCAGACTTGTAAGCCAGGGCATCGGCCCGGCCCAATTGCATTAAAAAAAAATTAATATAAAATAATACACAAAAATAATTAATGGTAATAAAATATTATAAAGATATATAAATTAATAAAAAAATTCGTTATCAGGTCCACTCGGGCCGGCCCGGGTCACGTTTTCTCGGACCCGAACCCAGGCCCGAGTCTGGCTGGGTATCGGGTACCCGACGGCGACCCGGCCTGATGCCTAGGTTTACTGACTTGAGCTAGCCCTGACCAAGCTGAAACCTTGTGCTCGACTCCGCGTGTGCAGCCCGAAAACTAGTCCCCATATATTGTAATACAAACAACGTACACCCAGATATTCAGTACCTTATTTTTGGAGCAATCAAACATTCAAGACTCCCTCATGGTCTGATCGCTATGTTGCAAGAACCGGTATCTGAATCGACATTGTATGCTGCCAATTTGGTGGACTGGGCAATTCAATAATGTAAATGATTTAGATGCAAATCAGCAAAAAAAGAAAAATTAATACAAAAAGAAAGAAAAATGTTGTGAAGAGTAGGAACCTGACAAAAAGAGAACATGACGTTGGAAATATGTTGTGAAGGTAAGGGTTGCTATGAAAAAGACATGGTAATCTTCCATGCCAAGCAGGGCGCTCGATGGAGAAATCAGAACGATATCACTTTCGTTTCAAGAAAAGTAGACTTGAGTCTTCCAACAATTTAAATTAAACAAAAAAAAGGTGAGTTTTTCTGGAAGAGAATCTATAAAAGGACCTTGCTAATTGTCCTGGTGATAACGTTACTTGGCACCTTAATTAAACACTAGTAGTATGTAGAATCGATGTACATCAGCCATTTCCGATCCTGGTTTGAACCAATAGACGTTCAAGGCAGCTACCCATCATAGTCTGATTGAGACGTCGTAAAAATCAGCTACGAGTGGAATGATTCTTTTGTAATAGAAGGGAGGCAGCCCTATCTACGAGTGGATGATTCATTGTCGTGGGATAAATTGTATTGATAATGGCTCTTTAACCAGTTTTTTCATTCACTCATTTCATAAGTCTATAGTTTTCTTGTGTTTTGATTCAGAATTAAATGTTCTAGCCTTGGAATTAGGCTGTCATTCCATCCTGAATAAAAGGATATGTTCTGTACCAACGAAATATGGATTCCGACTTATTTTTGCTACTAAGTTGGGTTTGCAATAATTTGTAAAACACATGGTTTGGTAGAAAGAGATAAGTGGAGGTAAATCGGTATCTTCGATGTGTCGGCCAATCTGGTGATTTTAACGACTTAATTAGTTTTGAATCGGTTCAAAATTTTAAAAATCAGATACTTCTGAGAAATAAATAAATGATGTATAAAAGCTAATAAAAAGCAATAATTTTTATATTGCACTAAACAAGCAACATAGTTGCACATCATGTTTTTACATTATTGACGAGAGCCACCACTTATAGGGAAGAAACACGTAAAGACCCCAAAAATAAGTTAGCTGAATAATTCAGCAAAGATAAATGCGACAGAGAAAAAAAATGCTTTTTCCCAATTTTTTCTTGTTTTTTCCCATTTTTTTCGTTTTTGACATTTTTTCACATTTCTTATTGCGAAACAGCTTGTTTCCATTTTCTAATTTTTTATTTTTGCTTACCTATTTATTTTTATGTTGCCTTATTAGTTTCCCATTTATCTTACTTTCCCCTTATTTTTAGGTTGTTTCAAATTTTTTTAAAATTTACCATATGTAATTCCCTTATTTTTCGATGCTCGTCATATTATTTGATAGAAAAGGAGAAACCATATCTGTATAAACTATGGTCGAGATTTTGGTTACATAGAAAAAAAAGTTCAATGGACAACTTTGGTATGGGATTGAATAGCATTGAAAACTTGGAAAGGGAAATAAGATAAGGGCTACTGTCTCATTGATGTAATCATCAGTGGTTCCGCTGGATTTGGAAATGTGAAGCAATGTCTTCCAAAGCAGTAGACCTGAGTCTACTACAACTCCAAGAAGAAAAGGACACAAAATTCAAGAAGAGAATCTATATATAAATTAAATACCTTGATTCCTGTTCATGGGTCTTCTACATAGAAATTTGGACAGGCATGGCTACCACCAGTCTGTTACCTCAGCCACTTGGCTTTCTTTTGTGTAGCACCTTCACCTTGACTCTGGTTCTCAGCCAGAGGGAGGCAATCTCAGCTCTTGCTTCTCTGAGCAACGTGACTGATCAATGGGCATTGCTGTCTTTCAAATCTCTTGTCACTAAAGACCCTTATAATGTGTTATGAAATTGGAATTCCAGCATCTCCTTCTGTGACTGGAATGGAGTTTCTTGCAGTCGTGGTTCACAAAGGGTCGTTGCTCTGAAGCTCTTCGACAAGGCACTTGAAGGTACAATCTCCCCATACGTCAGCAATCTCTCCTTCTTACGGGTTCTTGATCTCAGGAACGATAACTTCCATGGTCATCTTCCCATTGATTTTAGTTGCCTCCCTTGGTTGGAAAAACTTTCCCTATGGAAAAACCATTTTAAAGGGTTAATTCCACAAACACTGAGCCACTATCATCATCTCCAAGTACTTTTGGCACCAGAAAACGAATTCTATGGAAGCATTCCAGAGTCCCTAGGCCGCTTGCCAAAACTCAAGGTCATTAATCTTTTCGGTAACAGGCCCACGGGAATCATTCCAGTCACTTTTGCCAACCTCTCAAAACTGGACGCTGTTGATATTGGACAAAACCACATACACAGTAAGATTCCTTCCCAGTTGGGAAGCGCAACCCCCTTGACATAATTTAATGTGCAAATGAACAATCTCACTGGTTCATTGCCTGAGAGCTTGTTTAACCTATCTGCTCTTCAGTTTTTGAGCTTTGAGATGAATCAACTCACAAGGCATCTCCCTAAAGATGCTGGCCGCTTCCTGCTTAATCACAAGGAACTCTACTTGGGTGCAAACAACTTTGATGGCCTTTTTCCACCTCATTTTTCAAATGCTACTAGTCTTCAAATTCTTACTGCAGAAGACAATAAATTTAGTGGTCCTATACCTTTAGAATTAGGTAGTCTGACACAGCTCAGGAGGCTCTGTCTTTGGGGAAATATGTTCACCAATGCCCCTGGCAGTCGTGAGCTTTCCATTCTCACATCCTTCACCAAGTGTCGAATGGTAAAAGAAATTTCTCTCTCAAAAAACCTTCTAAACGGTATTCTTCCTGCCTCCATTGGAAACCTCACAACCACCTTGTGGAACCTTGGCCTTTCCTTTAATGAGATTGAGGGTACTTTCCCATTAGCTTTACCCAACTTGACAAAGTTGATGTCCTCAGACTTGAGTTTCAACAAAATAAAGGGGTCTATTCCACCAAATATGGGATCAATGGAAAAGTTACAGGAATTAACTCTTTCTGGCAATGCCTTAGAAGGTTCAATTCCAAACTCACTTTACCAATTGGTCCACATGGGTATCTTTATTTGGACAATAATGCACTAAGTGGGCTAATCTCAACCTCTATAAACAATCTCATGAAACTACAGAAGTTGTACTTAAATTCAAACAGTTTCTCATCAGCACTTCCTCCTGCCCTTTGTGAGTTGAAGGATTTGATATGTCTTTACTTGCAAGACAACTCTTTCACTGGTCTCCTACCTTTAGATGTGGGAAATTTGGTTGCAGTGGACAAAATGGATATCTCTGTAAACCAGTTGAGCGGAGAGCTGCCTGTGTCCTTATCAGACCTACAAAGGCTAGAGTATTTGAATCTCTCCAAAAATTCATTTGATGGCCACATTCCCGGAAGCCTTGATGGTATGGTAAATATTAAAATTATTGACCTTTCCCACAATAAGCTTTCCGGTGGGATTCCAAAATCATTGGAAAATCTTCAACAACTCCAAGTCTTGGACTTATCCTTGAACCGATTGGAAGGAGCGATTCCAAGTGGTGGAAATTTCACAAACCTTTCCATAGATTCATTTGTAGGAAATTATGCACTATGTGGAGCTCCCAAGTTCCATGTGCCAGTATGTTCAGATGGAGTGAAGAAGCACAACATTGTCAACATGATCAAAGTTGATATTTTTTTAGCAAGTGGGGGCTTTGCACTTATACTCATTGTATGGATACTCATTTTTGTTGCAAAATATAGAAAGAGGGGGTTGGAGAGACATTATCATGAGGTTGAAAGATTTCATGGAATTGCCCTCCCAGTGATCACATACAGAATGTTATCTCAAGCCACAACAACTTCAGCGATGCAAATTTTATGGGCACTGGAAGCTTTGGTTCAGTGTATAAAGGAATTTTGGTGGATGGAACAACGGTGGCTGTTAAGGTCCTAAACTTGTTATCTGAGGGAGCATCAAAAAGTTTTGACATTGAATGCAATGCAATGTGCCAAATTAGACACCGAAACCTTCTTAGAGACATCACATCTTGCTCCAGAGCAGATTTCAAGGCTTTAGTTCTCCAATACATGCCCCTTGGGAGCCTAGAAGTCTGTCTATATTCAGGTGGCCATCACTTGAATCTCTTCCAAAGATTGGGTGTCATGATTGATGTTGCTTGTGCACTAGAATATCTTAACCATGGTTGCTGGGAGTCTATTGTTCATTGTGATCTAAAGCCAAGTAATGTGCTCCTAGTTGAGAATATGACAGCACATGTTGGTGACTATGGCATTGCAAAGATGCTAGTTGGTCACTAATCTTCAACTCTTACAAGCACGCTCGGAACCACCGGATACATTGCACCAGGTACCAAGTCTTTGTCCTATCATAAATTCTATGCTTGAACTGCTTCTTAGACAACTTGGTCGTGCTTACCATGGAGAGGATGTTCTATCAACATCCATAATTTCCAAATATCAAGCTTTAATTTTAGATTACCAACCAGTTGACAACTGATTACTTGGATTTTATTATGAAAAAGAGAAAAAGCAGATTAATAAGTGAAATTAATGGGGATGATACTATGCAATTTTGCATTTGAATATGAGTCTGAATCAAATAAAATGGTGAACATTAAACCTAATTATTCACACACATACATTACTGCCAGCAAGTTTGCCTTTTGAGTGTGTTTCTTCCTTTAGTAAAATTTCACTTCCTCCTTACAAATGCATGGAAACAAAAAATAGAGTTTTGTGTAGACCATAAATCAAAATAAAATAATTAGTCCTAATTTTTTGCACCGCTTTCTTTATTTCTGAAACCATCTCATTAACGACAATGTGCATTGTCTACTAAATATTGCCATAATCATGGTTGACCTTGTTGGGTGGATGAATTAGAATTCGGGGCCACCGGAAAGGTGTCGACAAAGCAGATGTGTACAGCTATGGGATTCTTCTGCTTGAGGTGTTTACCAGAAGAAAGCCTACCGATGAAAGTTTCAATGGGGACTTTACTTTGAGACAGTGGGTGGCTGAAGCGTTTCTGCTTGCAATTTCAGATGTCATTGATGGTCATCTTCTGAAGCAAAATAACAGTGAAACAGTGTCAGATCATGCTGCCAAAGGTCATCTTCTGAAGCAAACTAACAGCGGAACTGTTCTATATGAGCTGCTTGTCATGATCATGGAGACGGGGTTGTCATGTTCAAGGAAAGCACCAACTGAGAGAATGGGCATGAAAGAGGTGGTCGCTAGGCTTAAAACGATATGACGGAAGGCTTCCGCTTTGGAAGAATGACAAATATAAACCAATCCTTTATATGTATAAATTGGGATCCTTATTGGATCCCACTTGAATATTGGACCCACATTTTTATTCAGTTATGAAATCGCATGACCAATCTAAATCTGTTTGCTCCAAATTTGTGGATCCAAAATCAGGTGATCAAGTGGCAGCTGAGCTTAGTCTAACTGGATCGAGTCCGGTCTCCAGAATTAAAGTAACTGAATTCCTAGTACTACCAGGAAGCATCTCACATCTCACAAAAATGCACACAGTTCTTCCATGATAAACCAAATGATATATAAAATTATTACCCTCTAAAAGCACATTTATGCTTGCCTATGTTTTCATGCCTGACAACTTTAGAATTAAAAAAAAAGAAATGAAAAGAAAAGAAAAATGTACCTCCCTGCCTGGACGACATCGCCTCCCTGGCTGGACGGCTTCCTCCCTGGCCCGATGGCGAGTGGTCGATTTAAAGTATCAAAAAATTTTATTTCCGCTAGCATGTCAGGCATTCCTGCTACCGTGATATTCGATTGATTCTAGAACCAAAGTCCCATTCCTTTGGGAAGATTTTGTGAAGTTTTTGTGCTAGAAGCGTTCTAGGATCGACCTCAAAGGATTTTCATTAAAACCTATCAACCTTTGAGTCAATCTTTAACTGAAAACCTCTGATTTCTATTGGCTTGCCGTTTCTCCTTTTCCAGCAGAAAATCTTGATTTCCAATGCACAATTCAGTTTTCCGAAGATTGAAAATTAGTAATTTTTCTTGAAAACGGTTTAGGTCGAGCTAGAGCGTTGTTGCATCAAGAAATGAGTAGAAGTGCTTCACATTTGATCGGTTTTGGAGAAAATCCAGCGGCTGGTCAGTTATTCTGCTTTTCCTGCAGCAAATCTTTGATTTTCAGTACTAAAATTGGCTTTTCCAGGCTGATTAAATTGAGTTTTCTTGGCTCCAAAAGGGCTGAGAAGTGAGTTTTGATAGGTTTTCGAAGCAAGAATAATCAAAATAACCTAGAACAGGCAGGATTATGAACCAAACCACAAGGCTGCTTTCGCCAGTCAGTTTCTTTGAAAAACCGGTGAAAAGATTGAAAACTCCTGCATCAAATTGACACTATTTTTGTTTATAATTTGCTGTTTTAGTTACTTTTATATATTAACCGTATTCTCCTTTTCAGATATTCATACACTCGGATTTGAATACAAATGAGAGAAGGTCATATCCGAATTTGTATCTGAAATCAGAATTCAAAATCTGATTCCAATCTGAATGTGACTTTTATATTCATATATGAATCTGAATCTGGATTTGGAACTCAAATCCAGCTGATATTCAACATTTGCACTAATAAGTTTTTTGATTTAAGATCCGCATTTTTCACTCACGTGGAATCCACTGTTTGTTTGAACAGTGGGTCATATAGAAAAAATATTTGAGATCCGAGGGGATCTCAGATCCACGGGCAAATAAATGCCTCCTATGGGATGCCAATTCGAGTCGGATATCGGGTAGTCTCCAAATCCTTTGTCACATATGATACTGGAATCAAAACTAGTTAGTGATTTGGATTCAAATCTGTCACCGATTCTGAGTTCAAATTCAAAGCAAACCTGAATCCAAAAACTTATGGAACTCCTCTATCTAACTTTTAGTGGTGCACTAAAAGCACAAGTTCAAATTTCTTTGTTTAACAGCAATTTATGTAATACAAGCAGTTACTTTATTTAAACTTGAGCAAGTTATTGTTAGCCTTTCAATTTACGTTGCAACATAGAAAAAAAAAACTGGAATTTAGCCTACATAATTGGGCTACAAAATTTTTTACTCGAAATAGACTTCAATATTGCTAAATTCTAGTTAGGCACCAGCCATGAGTCATTACATAAATGACATTGTAGGTGGAAACTGTCTCAAATGAGTTTCATTGGATAACTTGTCTTAAATGAATTGTCCAGTGGAAAACTGAGGCAAGGTTTTCAAACAGTGTTAAGACAAAAACGACAATGAGAAAAGCGTGTCCAGGTTTTACTGAAGAGATAAATCATCTTCAGAACTTGAGTCAAAATTTACCATGAGATGTTTTGTCCACCCCTACAATGTATATTCATTCTTGGCAGCTGAGCTCAAAGGTCACTGGAATTGGAACGCCGTCTTCGGTTAGAACAAGAAAACATAATAAAATAAAAAGAAATTTCAAGACTGGAGAATAACCAGTGACATGAACAACCATTTTCACATTGTCATAAAACACAATGTAAGCTTTGCACCACTACTTAAAAAAAAAAGTGTTTGCCAATAGCTCTAAGTTGTTACTAACTTAAGCTTGTTTTTAACTTGATAAAAATTACTAATAGACCCTTAATAAGGACAAATTATACATACATTAGTTTGTATTGACTCAAGGCACGTTTTAAGGGGGTTATGACCAGCCATCCATTGGCCAAAATGTAGATGGATATTGTGCTAACCAATCCAAGCTTTTGGTACATTGAATTAAAGATCTGCTGCGAAACATGACATTCACACTTGATTTGACGTTGCCAAAACCGCAGTATTAGATTTTTTTTTATATTTTTTTTAAATAGAATTCTGAAAATTGTAAGTTGGGGGTGCTTCTAGGAAGGAGGGGAAGCATGAATGGAGGAATTCAACTTTTTAATATAAAAAACTCGTTTGATTTGAAATGAAAAATTCATTCTCATTAAATTTTGCCTTCACTGAAATACTTTGTATTCACTCCATAATCACTTATCTTTCTTTTTCATCATTTTACTGTTTTTTTTCTTTATTTTCTTCTTTGGAGCAACAGAGTGTGAGTTTGTTATTGAAAAGAAATAATTATAAGGGATACTTAAACTTTCAGGTAGCAAAAAACTTCTCAAATTGTTTAAAAAGAAAATCATCCAACCTATGTTCTTGTTCTCTTGTATTCAATTTGAGGAAGTAAATACAAAAGTTCGAAAGTATCTTTTACAACGATTTCGTCTTCTTTCTTATTGAATCAAACCAATCTTGTAATTGTGAAGAAGAGCACGTGTTAGTGGTATACAAAACATTTTAAAATGCATTTGGTCACTCCAAGTGAAAGTCTGGGTTGGGGTGGCACTTCTTGGGATTGGGTATCAAAAATATTTCAAAATGCATTTAAAGGTTAGCCTCGAAGTAGTACTGCCCACTATGATTCTTATTATTATCTACAAGGCAGTAAAGTTCTTATTTGATGACAGAAAGCAGTGCCTTTATTTTGGAAGACTTCTTCCTGTTTTCCTGCAAGTTCTTATATGTAAAAGATCAACTTAAACCTATACGAAGAATTTATGATATATCTACAATTTGTTCATTCTAAACAGACCTTAGCCTTATAGTTGATACAATATGTTCATTTATTTACATTGGCTGATTTGTTGAAAATTTTGGTTCCAGGCTGCAACAATTGCATGGTTTCATTTGAAGCTGATTCTGTTTGCGGTAGTCATTCTGTTGCAATTCCTTTGGTGCTTTTTCTTCCATATATACATATGCCGCTTCTTCCAATGCATTCGGCAAGACAAGGATGCAAAGGAAAAAAAAACATGTCTTTTTAATGGTAAGAATTTTTATTCATTCCGTATTTTTAGCCACGAAGATATGCTGCCTACACTAGAAATGATATACAGCAAAGGAACAGTTAAATACTGGCTAACTCGAACTTGCATGTCAAACTCGAGGCCTGCTGCAACAGGGAAAATAAAATTAGAACAGAGGTAACTGCAAAACGAGAGACTTCCCTTACTTACAAGGATATTCAGATGGAGAGATTAATGGTGCCCTTGTTGCAGATACAGACCAGCAAAATGGTGACCTGCACACCCAGCACCAAGCCCATGACTTGTCTGTTCTTTTTTCATTTTTGTGGGATTTTTTTGTCTTCCACAATCAGGGGCAGAGCTGGACTTTCTTTCCTTCCATAAAACAATTAAATATATGGCTAACATATTTTGAATTGACTATGAGACAGATCTTGTGGGGCTACTCCATATAACTGGGCCCAAGTTTGAACATTAAATTAAGGTTTCAAAGAGTGGTCGCGTTCATAACCAAAATAACAACTGAGGCCAAAAGTTAGGATTCTGATTGTGTGGAGCAATGAAATTCTTGTTTTTCGTGAAATTTACAGTAAAAAACTTGAACATTTCGAGGTTTGTGACTCGAAATTCTGACTTTTCGATCTGTTTTCTTTAAATTAAAGTTCCCACTGACATGACTGAATGTGAATCGGAAAGCTTGGATCGAAAGTCGAGGGTATGAAGTCAAAATTATTGAACAGGCAAAAATTCATGTGTCCTGAAATCAAACACAGGTGGTGTTGGATAGTGGCTATCTCAATATCTCGTAACTGCTTTGCAGTTACGACATTTTCTCAGCAACCTTATCACTAGATAAAGTTTCATCTTTATCTAGCCTTTTTCCTAAAAACTCTCTCACTCTAACCGCCCACTATTTATGCCCAGCAAGTCTTTGTGTTAGGGTTTAATCTCACATTCATTACCCGAGGAGCCCCTTAAAATGAAACCCCTAAATCTGACAGTATCAACTTGCTCTTCTACTCCATATACTTCCACCATCTCTGCCATCTAGCAGCTTGAAGAATCATCCTGGAGTATCCAGTGGTGAATCTGCTGAGAAGAACAAATGCCGTTCCGCTGCCTTCACTCCAACAGGTGGAAGCCACTGCTCTCTAAAGTTTAGACGAAAAACTCGGGTCTCTGCATGGAGCCGCAGTGATTCCCTCTGTCCCTCTCTCTAGGTGGGCTTATGTTATCAATTGTTTATGTTTTGATCACTAAGAATAAGACAAAACAAACAGTAGGAATGGGAATTCGTTTAAAGATGTTTCTGCTCAGAAATTATATGTTTGTCCCACCACCATCTTATTGTTTTCTTAGGAAATCTCAAATACCCAGAAAAGATGGTAGAATGGGAATCCGAAATTTGCAGTGTAAATCCAACGCAACCTTCCAATCTTGGCTCCTATGAGAGTCTGACTAAGTTTGGAATCTAAGCAAGTTTCAGTTACCATCTTCTTGAAAAATTTTGGTCTTTTCTCCTCAGTGTTTAAGAAACCTTTTATGATCCTTGACCTTCCAGATTCTCACAGCGTGCATGGAAGCCATGGTTCAAGTCCAATCTATAGGTTTTTACCCTTCACAGCCATCATAAGTGACGAAACTACAAGGCTTCCAAGAATGAGTCATACTCCTCACAAGTTCCTAGGTACAATCTGCAAAATTGCCCTCTTCTTGTTAGCAAAATCACAGGGATTGCCTCCATTACCTCATATTTCTGTTGGGAAAGTTTATCTACAGCTGCCTTTCTCATAGTTACCTTATTTTATTGTTCCCTTACCCATCAAGATCATGTTGCATTGTTTATCACGCAGGATTCCTGTGTGATTATCTTACCTGAAACGGTTTGGCTTGTACTTACTCTATATATTGAGAGTCCATCTTCTCTCAAGAACATCACTGAATGAATAATAAAGAGAGCTCCATTTTCGGTGGATGCAGGCATTAAAATGTCGAACCAGGTACATGCTTGAGTTTTTTTTCTTTTTTTATGTTTTAACACTTCTTCATAGGAGGCTGGTAGAGTGTGCACACATTTGCTTAGTTACATTGGCACCAGAAAATGTGATATGAGGTTCTAATAGTTCATTCTCATGCCTATGTGGCTGCAGTTTGCACATGGGAAGCAGGAGCTACGGTTGGTGCCTCAGAGGAACAAGGTTGAGATATGGCTTAAGAAAACACTGTTGTTACTAGGCCTTCTGAATCAAACTGATCTAGTAGAAAAACCAACGATCTCAACCTACTTTAAAAATGGATGAAACATCCACTGTGAATTTTAAACATGCATTGCAAGACTAGAGTCGTATATTTCTGCCTATGATGAAGCATGATAACCATTCACACTTGGTGACAAATTATGAAACCAGTGACGTTTTCAAGGAATTGATTCATGTCTTGTGCATTTGGGCAGGTCAACAGGCCTAAGGTGAGTGCTCAAGGATTAAGCACACCTCGGGAAGTGTGCCTCAAATGGAGGAATTTGAGGTGATGGTGGTTATCAATCCCAATGCTGATGTGGCCCACAACAAGTGAAGGCTACCCGTCTTTGTGGCTCTAACAGATCCCTGAACTCACTCTCTTAACATTCTTCATCACCTTACCATTCCTTCTGCGTATATGTGTTCACTTGCATGTTATAAAGAATTTTCCTTGTGAGAAGTTGTGACGCGTTTGGAGGATGACTACTTAAGATAGACGTTATAACTGCCACCTTTTATCTAGATATCATGCCTTTCCATGTAACGTAAGCAAAAAAATTGGAACTGCCTCGTTATTCACTTGGTAAGATGGATAGACTTTAAATGTCATTTCCCATCTTGATCGCATGTGCAAAAACAGCCATGGAAAAAAATTAATCTCTGATTAAGAAATAGACGTGTTCGGATGTAAGAAATGACATCCGACTGGATTCAGATTCAGATTCTGATATATATAAGTATCGGACCCGATACGGATTCAGTTAAGATTTAGTTTTAAGTAATTACTCATACCTAAAAGGCGACCACCCAAATATGGAACCATTTCTCAATGTCCACAAGCTCCAGCATGCTGGTACGTTACGCAATTTTGGGTATTGCCAGGCCGCCGGCAAAAGTTGAAGTTGTTTGGCGACCTGCTCATTAAGAACATCATGAACAGTCGTCACCGATACTCTTGGATGAGTTGGGAGGACTCAAGAGAACGACTGACCTTGTTTTTCTTGAAAATCGATGAACCTAAATACAAAAAATAAAAATGTAAAATATTAGAAAAGTGGGGAAATCTGCAAGGATGGATGCCAATGGATTCGATTTAAATAAAATATATTCTTGGCCGAATTTATATCCAAATTTGAATCAGAATCCACAATCTGAATCTGATTTTTTTACTCATCCAAAATCAGATTTCATAATTTGAATCTGATCTAAATCCATTTTTTTCATCATAATCTGAATCTGAAATCAGATGTCACAATCAGGATCCAACCTGAATCCTATTTTTATATTCATATATGAATTTGAATCTGAATCCATATTTTGAACTGAATTTGGCTGATTTACAAACTGTAAGAGCATTGAACATAGAATTTTTATTTAAACCTAAGTCCCCTCTGGATCTGATCGGACATTTTTGTATATTTGAATCTGAACTGAATTCGACTAAATATAACTAAATCTGAATCCATTCGAATATTTATGCCTATGTGAATTTAAATCTAATCGGATGTCATTTCTTAATTTCCAATCCTATCTCATGTTTTAGTTGGTTAGTAAGTTTATTTTCTTCATCCAAATGTTTTAGGAGCAGTTGGCTTGGATATTCAATTCAAATCAGACATGTTGACATCCTTAGGTTGAAGCTTCCCCACTCCAACTGACATGTTTCACCATTATAAACAGGGGACAAGTCCATTTGTGTGTGTCATGTGGATAGAGCTGTAAAACGAGTTGAGCCAACTCAAGCTCGACTCGAATTTGCTCTGTTAAGCTCAAGCTTAACTTGAAACTCGCGATTATAAACAAGTCAAGTTCGAGTTTCATAAAATTGATTTGATTGAACTTGAGTAATCCATTTATCTAGGCATTCTTTTGAAATTTTTCAAACTTAAAACCAAACAAAAAAAATCAGGTCAAATGGGGAGTTGGTAAACGAGCTTAAAAGAGTCATGCTCGAGCTGTGGCATGGTCTATCAAATCGAGTTCAAGCTGACCTTGTAAAGTTAAACACGAGCTCGAGCCAATCTGAACAAAGCTCAATTTTGACTCGGCCCATATATAGCCCTACAAGTGGATGAAGTGTGTGCTGAAGTGGTGTGAGGTACCTGTGTAGTGAGAGTGCTCACGGCATGAACAAGTGTCAATGATTCACTTCTTAGTTTTAATTTTGACAGCACTCGAGCTGAATATTTAAACTCTTGGTGGCTTGTTCCCTCAAAACGGTATAATGAGATCATTCTCCTAAAAGATGTTCCCTTCATCCAACTGACCACAGAATGGTGACAATTTGTCCCGTGGAATTTGTCTTGCATAAGTTGTTCTTCCACATGCTAGGTCAATATATCGAATTGGCGGACCCAGCACTCAAGTCAAAGGTCCGGGTGCCAAATTACCCAAGTTAGAAAGAGGAAAAAATGCCCTCAAGAATTAGGGGAAAAAAACACTTCACATGGTTATCATGAGTTCAGTGTACCCTCCCAGATTTTGAGAAATGTAAATTAGCTTACCCTTTGGAAGTCTAGAAAAAGGTTGAAGTTTCCTCTTTAAATAAATGTAAATTTAAACTTAGAGCATTCTTTAAAGGTTGAAGTTTAAAGACAAAAATTTCTGACTCCACCACTGCTCTGATTCAGCACCTTGATATGGAGTGCAACTTGTGTTTTTTCTGGCTTCGATGTGCTTTTGACTACAGGTCCTGCTAAATGAAGGAAATCAGTGAGTCATGCTGTCTTAACTGCATGGGTTGGTATTCCATCTTTTTGTGTAAACAGAATTAGATACTTGTGCAGCGATTTTGGGTGAGTGGGAGGCTAAATCCCAATCCCCATTCCTTTTTTTGCTCTCAAGAAATGGATCTGCTGGAGAGTAGGCATTCAACCTGTTATTAAAAGAAGCACAAGGGTAAGGCTCTCATTATTTTTCACCTTGAGGCTCTGTTTCAGGGTGCTTTTTTTCCATGTTTAATTTTTCAGCGTTTCATCCAGAAGAACCGTACAAAAACGAAAAAGTAAAACTTTACCCTGATGCACAGGATTTCTCCTGTGCATCAAACGGGACCTAAAAGAAGCCAATGCTCTCACTGTTTTTTACCTTGCATGTCCATACATCCCTTTTGCAGTACAAGGGGTTGATGCTATGAGATGAGTTTTCCATAGCCTTGATAAGGATATGATCAACCACCTGAGGCTCTGTTTCAGGGTCAGCTTGGATTATGATTGCATTTCTCATTCTTTTGTATACTCTCGTCTGCTTCTTCCTACATCATTCGTACTGTTCCCATCATCGCAAATGGAAATACTCAACCTGTACCAGGGCTTCCTGTGTTGTGGGATTCTGTCTTACAGAATATGTTTGGATTATTCTTTTTCTCCTCTGATGAACTGTGTTCTTGGTCATTGCCCTTATCGTCTCAAACTTGGGAACAAAATTAAGAACTTTTGCATTGGAACATTTGAATCAGTCTTTGAGATTTGAAAACTGTGGTCAATAAAGTGGTTGTGACAATACTTTGCAAAAAAAAGGAAAAGAAATTTTGAAAATTTCTGCAAATCAATGGAAAAGTCGAAATTTTGATCTTTTTCCTATATGCTTAAGTGTTCCAAACGTCACATTATTAGCAATTGTTAAAAATTTTGGTTTTTTGAAAGTTTAGTAAGTAAAAAGTTTAATAATTATATTTTTCTGTTATAACTATGACTGAAATTCCAAATTGATGGGATTCCTTGAAACTTTTGGTGGCCTATCAATTCAGAGTTTTAGATTTAGTGTCTTAGCTCTTCGTATCACTTCTGAAAGTCCCTATATTACTTGCAGTAGTGAAATCTTTTTTCCATATTGAAATAAAATGTGATAGATTGGAGCTTCCAATCGTCAAATTTAAAAGTCATGTACATTTCACATCATCCAGACTTTGCATATGACGTCTAAAAATAATAGATGGCATGAATAAACATGATTTTCTTAAGGACTTCTGTCAAATTTTCGTACCTTTCTTCAACAGTTTAAATTTACATGCTTTGACCAAGGTTGATCAGTTGATTACTAAGCTAAATAAGAAGTAAAACTGGATTTATTAAAAAGAACTAGCATTTATACTGTTAACAGCCTCTGTTAGGAATTCGTGAAAATTTATAATATGCTATTTTTTAATACAAAATCTGCCCTATATATATATATATAAACGGCAAGGTTATTCTTGAGTATAATACGGCAAGCTTGAAAAAAATGGAAAAAATATGGTAAATTTTTAAAAGTTCTAAAAAACTAAAAATGAGTGAAAAATAAAATAAGAGAGAAACTACTAACACAAACATGAAAAGATAAATAGATTTGCAACAAATAAAAAATAGAAAATGAAAAAAAATGTGACATTACAAAATTTGAAAAAAATCGTAAAAGTGAAAAACACAAAAAAAATGAAAACTAGCAAAGAAATGACTGGTTTGGAGAGTGAGGTTATGGTGAACAACTCACCACCAGGTTTGTCAAGGAGAGAAAATGGAAGAACAGCTGGTAAGAAAGGGAAGACAGATTGACAATACTTCCACACAGGGAAACTTGATTCCAGAGCAATGAGGACAGGTTTGAGGCGGGAAAAGGGGGAAACAGAGTCCACTACACCAAATATATCCGATGATGACACTCTATTACGGAAACATCCAACATTTATTGGCTAATGCAGTTCCATTTTTCTTCATCGTTTCCAATAAATGCTTCAATTCTGTGGTCAACTCATAAGTACCAGTCCTCCGGCAGCTCCACACATGGAGTCATTGCTGGGCTCAAGCTCGAGTTGAGCTGTATAAGATCAGCAAAAGGTTGACTTGATAGACCAAAATCGTGACTTGAGCTCCACTCAAGCTGTACAAGATCAGCAAAAGGTTGACTCAATAGACTAAATCGTGGCTTGAGTTATTATATCTTGTTTAAGTTCCTTTACCAACTCTTCCTTCAATTTCTTTGTTTTAAATTTGAAAATTATAGAAAAGCTAAACTAAAAAAATAGTCAAATTCATGTAACTCGAACTCGACTCCTTTATAAACTTGAGTTTCAAATCAAGTGTAACTGAACAAGTTTGAGTGGAGCTTGAGTTAGCTTGACTAATTGCACTGTTGATTAAGACTAAACTTCTGCTAGTTACTAAATAGCTTACGTATAATTATTAAAATGAAAAGTCTAAAAGCAATTTCCATATAAACAAAATAAATTAACTCATTAATTTCCATTATCGGCCACTGTGACAACTTGAAATAACATACATACATGGTTAACTATGTACCGACCAGTTATGCCCTTTTATTAATGCATAAAACCATAAAAGATTAAAATCGATGTTGTTTTACTTAATTATACAATGATTAGGCGAGAAAACGTAGGCGAGCGTATAAGTTCATTTGAAGGGTACTAACTATATATATATATAGTCGTTTATCATGGTAACAACATTGTGGCTTTTAATAATTATTCTGTGAGTTGCCAAATGCTTCCTGGTGGCAGTAGGAATTCTCCATTCTGGATCTCGGACTCCATCTGGTTGGATTTCGACCAAAGTCCCATTGCTGACCTGACCATCGTCATGAAACATCACTAATTGGGTTTTGCGAATCCACTTTGATTAGGCATGTAAATAGATTTAGTAAGTTCAATTACCACTTGTCCTGATTTTGGATCCATTTTTGGTGCAGAAATTTGGAGCAAACGGGTTTATATAGGTCATGCATTTTCATAAGTTGAATGAGAATGGGAGTCCATTGTTCCAGTGGGATCCAATAAGAATGTGAAATGATACATATACATATGTTTGTTGGATCTGAACTTGTTTTGAAATTAGGATAGGAGATGAAGACTCAACCGATTTGTTTTCATAGCAGCTAGTGGAAGGCTAATTCCTACCTTATTAGACATATGAGGTGAAGAAAAAGGGAACTGCATTAGCCAATAAATGTTGGGTGTTTCCCCTTTTCCAGCCTCACCCTATCCTCATTACTCTGGACTCATGTTCCCCCTTGTGAAAGTATCATCAATCACCTTCCCTTTCCTACCAGCTGTTCTTCCATTTCTTTGCTAGTTTTCATTCCATTAATTTTTAATGGAGGAGAAAGAATCAAACCTGATGAGGACTCACGGTTCTCCCCTTTGGTTCTTTTGTTATCAATTGATTCTCCTTCTTCTTCTCTATCTTCTCGTTACTCCGCAATTGATCTGGTCTCCTGCAAATCAATCTCTGCATTCCAATCTTTCTGGGTCTAATGTTCATTTCAAATTCCATCTGCCTATGGAGAAACCAAAACTTGTTATCCCCCAATTCTGGTTCTGCTTTTGATCTGGGTCTCTCTCCTTTATTAACTCCTCATTTTTTCCCAAAATTTTTTCCATATTCCCTCCCCGCACTCCTTAGCTCTCCTGACATAATGATAGACCTTCACTTCCTTCCACCCATCTTTTTTTGCCACAGCCTCTTGAGAAGAAACCAACAATTGTTTCACTTTACACCGACTTGTCATACGAGTATATATTCGCTTGGAAAGGCGAGGAAATTTTAATATTGCTCACATAGTCGATTTCTTGAAGAACAATTTCTCCCTCTTTCAATTCCAATTCAACCTCGGATTTTGGACTGAAATCCATTGCTACCTGCACACAAATTCTGCAAGCCCCATGCTTGACATCAACTGAGTATGGATGTCATCTTCCATCGGTTCTCCCTATAGCGCTCAGGCATAGCTTGGAAAGTGCTTCGATTCCATAAAAATACTGGCAAATTGGGAACCCTAATCCAGATTGGCACTCTCATATTCTCCTCAATAGATAAGGAACACCTTGGATCCCATCTGCTGGCAACCATCACTCTTCCACCTAGTTTCCATTGTCCCCTTCTAAAAACTACCCTGAGTTCGTCCTCACTGGAAAGGCATACCTCCCTAAGAAAGAGAACTTAGGGTTTGCAACTTGTCTCCATGAACTTATCAGATCATTAGCAATTTAAGCATAAACAATGCTCATCTTCTATAAGTCTCCAATGAAACAGCGAATCACAGTCCAACGAAAGGGCTACTTCATCTTGATGATGAGAACCACAGATTTCCACCTACAATCTTGTCGTCGAGGATTTACCAGGGAGAGATCGATTATCAGAAACCCGAGAAGGTCCGCCCTATTCAAACACCCTTCCTCCCTCCATTCAACTTCCAAAATTCTTGTCCATGGATTACCAAATATCATAAGTTGTCAAAGTTTGGACCTTCTTTTAGTTAGATGATTTCTTCTACATTTATTATAGTTTAATCACTCAACTACTAGGTGTCTAAAGCTCGCAAGCTACAAAATCTGCGTATGCATATGCATCAATTTTCCTTTTCCTAGCTTGCAGGCTGCATTCTGTCTTTCTTCATGTTTGATCAACGCATATAAATGTCTATCTACATGTTCATGTTCATGTGTGCAACCCACTGAATGAGGCTTTCGGTTGCACAAATTGTATCTCATATTTTTGGTGGATTTATGCTGTTTCTTTAACACTTGAATGGAAAAAGTGATTGTCTTAAGCACTATGATGTTTGGTGAGCTTTAGTTTGAATAATTATTCTGACTTTGCTATTGTTTTTTATATATGTAGAATGACATTGTCAACTATGTTTATTTTGAGTTCAGTGGTGTCAACGTCCAGTGCACAAAAAGGGGTGACCAATGCACGAGTTGAAGCATAATAGTTGTGATAGTACTCTTAAGGCACTAAAAGCAAACCTTATACCCCTGGGGGACAAGAATTGATTAGGAGCTTTGGCTCTCTACCGAATCGTAGGTCCACTACACTCACCCAGATGGTCAACGAGCTTTTTACTTGGTAATGGCATTTGGGAATGAATTGGCCAACAAAATCAGTGAGAATGCTGTTATCGCTTTCAACGTTGTTAATTGCAGATAGGGTTTCTTCCTCTCCTGCAGCAGTCAGAACCAAGCAGGTTCTTTGCCGAACCAGGTCAAATTCAAGGTTCCATTATAAGCCGAATTGCCTAAAGGCCAGTTTACTATCCTCAAGTGTTTAATCACAAAAAAACCTTGACATGTTTTGGATTATTTTCTTAAGTTCTCATCCTTCTCCTAGTCCAAGTTTCAACTTGCACACCCACAACCAGCACATAAAAAATATAGTAATTGCATCTTCAAACTAGAAGAGAGTGATATTAAATTGTGCCTATTGGTAACTGCCATCCTGCCCCGGAAATCTAATTGTACATATTGATGTAGTTGAATTATCCTTTTGTCATTCTTCAAGTCTTCTGTCGTATCCATATTAGCCCTGCAACCACTTCCTTCATTTCCATTCTCTCATTTGGAGACTCCCTTGAACACGACAAGCCTATCTCCATGATCGTCATCAGCAGCTCATTCCTAGCAGCTGATCTTTGAGTTGTGGTATTGTTGCTTTCATCCAGAAGATGGCTGTCAATGACATCTGAAATGGCAACTGGAAATGCTTCAGCCACCAATTGCCTCAAACTAAAATTCCCATCAAACGGTTCATCAGTAGGTTTTCTTCTCGTAAGCACCTCCAGCAGAAGAATTTCATAGCTGTAGACATCGCTTTTGCTGACACCTTTCCGGCCATCCCAAATTCTAAATCAACCACTCAACAATATTAGACATGATTAGCAAGCACAATATAATTGGCTAATGCTCATGTATGACACAATTGCACTAATTGGTTTTGAGATAGAGGCCTGGAAATGAATGGAGTTAAGAGCAATTGTACCTCCAATCCTGCCTTTCTCTTGTTGTGTTCTCATATATACATCTAAAAAAAATACAAGATTATGATTTAGAACTGAAGTTCTACTCTTAAAATAATTCAAACATGTATGCATGTAAAATAGTTGATCAATGACCTTTACATTATTGAGCTAGGAACCATCTGTGCATGTCTTTATGTGTGAACCTCCAAATCAAGATGATTAGATGGATCATGGGTGTTTGCACATCAATTAATATATTTATTGATATTATATTGCAAATAACAGAAGAGTATAGTTAGCTAAAGCACGTAAGTCATGACCAAATTATATATATATATATATATATATATAATTGAAATCAGTCGGCTACCTATGTTACTGATGACTTTTTCTTATTTTGTGATCCTAAAAAGAGTCTCAATACTAAAAACTATAGCCAAAGCAGTGACAATCATCAATGCATTTTTTTTCAGTGTTTTAAACAATACAAAATTAAAAAAAGCTTAGTCAGCTGATTTATAAATAAATGAATATATATATATATATATATATATATATATATATATGCATAGAGAGAGAGAGAGAGGGAGGGAGAGTCCACTAGGACTGGCAAACCCACCCACTCTCTTTGCCTCTCTTTACCTCACCTCATCACCTCTCCGGCCCCTCCCATGCGATCCCACCTTCTCTTCCTCTTCCTCCGTGAGAGCATTATTGAAGAGAAAGAGAGAGTATTCACATATGCACACACACATGTGAGAACTCAAAGCCAGCACATTGACTCAACAAACGGCTCAGGCAATTATACTCACACTTTGAGGGACACAAAATTTATAAAAAGACAAAAAAATAAGAGACAGTACGTACCTGGTGCAATGTATCTGGTGCTTTCGATAGTGGCTGTAAGAGTGGAAGAATTCTGACCAACTAGAATTTTGCAATGCCAAAATCGCTGATGTATGCTGTCATGTTCTCATCTAGAAGCACATTACTTGGCTTCAGATCACAATGAACTACAGTGTCGAGTAACCAAGGTGAAGATATTCTAGAGCACAAGCCAATCAATCATGATATCCAATGTCTGAAAGAGATTCAAGTGATAGTCACTCGAATGTAGACAGACTTCTAGGCTGCCAAGGGGCATGTATTGGAGAACTAAAGCCTTGAAATCTCTACTAGATCAAGACATAATGACTTTCACTAGGTTTCGGTGCCTGATTTGGCACATGACAGTGCACTCAATGTCAAAACTTTTAGATGCTCCTCAAATAACAAATTAAGGATCTTAACAGCCACTATTGTTCCATCTGTTAGAATTCATTTGTACACTAAACCAAAGCTTCCACTCCCGAGAAAGTTTGCATCACTGAAATTGCTCATTGCATGCAATAGCTCTCTATAAGAAATCATTGGAGTGTAATTCCTCGTAATCTTTCAATGTCATCAGGACGTTTTGACAACTCCCTCTTTCTATGGCATGAGATACCAATGAGTGTGCAAACAATGACCAAAAATGCTGAGCCTCCAATTGCGCAACAGCAATGACTCTAGCCGCATTGCTCTTACTTTGCATCTCTGTTTTGTCTAAGCACAATGGGACATGGAATTTGGGAGCTCCACATAGTGCATGGCTCCCTATGAACGACTCGGCAAAAAGGTTTGCAAACTTTCCACCTCTTGGAATTCTCCTTCAATAGATTGAAGGACAAGTCCAAGACCTGGATGTGTTGAAGTTTCTCCAATGATTTTGGTATCTCACCGGAAAGCTTGTTGTGGGAAAGGTCAACAGTGTAAAGGTTTAGCATGTGATCAAGTTGTTCAGGAATGTGACCATCAAATGTGTTGCGAGAGAGATTCAAATATTCTAGCATTTGGAGCTTTGATAATGATGCAGGCAACTCTCCACTCAGCTTGTTTGCACAGATATCAATGTTGTCCATCATGGCTAAATTTCGAGATTCAGAGGTGACTACTGAAGAGTTGTCATGCAAGTGTAGAATCATCAAGTCCTTCAACTCACAAAGACCAGGCGGTAGGGTTGATGAAAAATTGTTTGAGCTTAGATCCAGCCCTTGCAAACTAGTGATATTGTTTATAGAGCTTGAAATTGACCCAATTAGCATGTTGTATTGAATTTAAAAATATGCATGTGGACCAACTGGTAAAGTGAGTCTGGAATTGAGCCTTCTAATGCATTGCCAGAAAGACCTAACGGCTGTAACCAGTCCATTGATCCTATATTTTGTGGAATGATACCTATTTATTTTGTTGAATCTCAAATCTAAGGAAATTAACTTGGTTAAATTGGTTAAGGCTAATGTTATAGTACCTTCAATCTCATTAAAGGAAAGGAGAATGCACCACAAGGTGGTTGTGAGGTTTCCAATGGAGGCCGGAAGAATACCATTTAGAAGGTTTCATTCGAGATGAATTTCTTCTAACATTCGACACTTGGTCAAGGATGTGAGAATGGAAAGCTCACAGCTGCCAGGGGTATTGGTGAACATATTTCCCCAAAGAGAGAGCCTCCAAAGTTGTGTCAGACTACCTAATTCTAATGGTATATGACTACGAAATTCGTTGTCTTCTACAGTAAGAGTTTGGAAGCTAGTAGCATTCGAAAAAGAAGGTGGAAAAGGGCCATCGAAGTTGTTTGCACCCAAGTAGAGTTGTTGGAGATTAGGCAGGCAGCGTCCAACATCTTGAGGGAGATGCCCTGTTAGTTGATTGGACAAGAAACTCATAGTCTAAAGAGCAGATAGGTTAAACAAGCTCTCAGGCAATGTACCAATGAGATTGTTCATTTCCACACTAAACAATGTCAAGCGGGTTATGCTTCCCAACTCGGAAGGAATGTTCCCGTGCATATGATTTTGACCAATATTAAGGTACTCCAGTTTTGAAAGGTTGGCAAAAGTGACTGGAATGGTCCCTGTGAGCCTGTTACCATAATGGGCCGTTTGATGGCTGGAAACCATGGAAACGGAAAAAAATTTCCAGAAATATATTTCTGGAATTGAGAAATAGGAAAAAAATTTCCATATTTCCAAAACAAGCTTGTGTTTGTTAAGTAAGAAATATTTTTCCGGAAAGAAATTTCGTCGTTTGGTAGAAATGGAAGAAGGGAAGGAAAGGGAAGGAGGAGGAGGAGGAAGAAGAAGGGAAGGGAAGGGAAGGGAAGGAGGAAGAAGGGAAGGAGGAGGAAGAAGGGAAGGAGGAGGAAGAAGGAAGGAGGGAGGATTTTGGAGAAGAGGCGTCAGGCGGTGCCATCGGCGGCGGCGGGGGGATGTGGGGAGGTGTCCTCGCGTGCCCTCCTCCCCTTCTTCCCCTCTTCTCCCTCTTCCCCTTCTTCCCCTCTTCTCCTTCCCCTCGCGTGCCCTCTTCCCCTCTTCCCCTTCCCTTCTTCCCCTCTTCTCCTTCCCCTTGCGTGCCCTCTTCCCCTCTTCTCCCTCTTCCCCTTCTTCCCTTCTTCCCCTCTTCTCCTTCCCTCCTCGTGCCCTCCTCCCCTTGTTCCCCTCTTCTCCCTCTTCCCCTTCTTCCCCTTCTTCCCCTCTTCCCCTCTTCTCCTTCCCTCCTCACCGTGCCCTCCTCCCCTTCTTTCTCCTCCATCCTTCCCTTCCTCCTCCTCCTCCCTCTTTCACTTCTTCCTCCTCCCTCCTTCCCTTCATCCTCCTCCTCCTCCCTCCTTCCTTCCCTTCCTCCTCCTCCTTCCTCCTCCCTCCTTCCTTCCCTTCCTCCTCCAACGGTCAAAAAAATATTTCTTGAAAAATTTTTCCACCCCTCTGGCTGGAAAAATTTTTCCAGAAATATTTTGCCGTTTCCACTTTTAACGGTAAAAAAAAAAATTCTAAGTTTGATGAGAAGGAAAAATTTTAAATTTTGAAATTTTTTTCCACTGCTGCAGTAAATTTCCAGGGCATCAAACGGCCCTAAATGTTTATGCGCTTGAGTTCCAGCAAACTGCCTATGAACTCCGGAATGCTTCCATAGAATTGGTTATCTTGTGTTGAAAGTATTTGGAGACCTTGACAATGGCTCAGTGTTTGTGGGATCAACCCCTCAAGATTGTTTTTTCCTATAGAAAAATTTTCTAACTGAGGGAGGAGACTAAAATCAATGGGAAGATGACCATGGAAACTGTCATTTGTAAGATCAAGAACTGTAAGAGGAGAGATTGTTGATGTATGGAGAGGGGGTTCCTTCAAGTGCCTTTCCAGAGAGGTTCATAGCAACTACCCTTTGTGAACCACGACTGCATGAAACTCCATTCCAATTGTAGGAAGAGATGTTGGAATTCCAATTTTATAACACGTTATGAGGGTCTTTAGTGGCAAGGGATTTGAAAGAAAGCAATGCAAATTGATCTGTCACGTTGCTCAGAGAAACAAGGCAGAGCTCCCTTTGGCCGAGAACCACAATCAAGGTGAAGAAGGAGAAACACATAAGTAAGATGAGTGGCTGAGGTGACCGACCGGTGGTTGCCATGTCTGTCCAATTTGTTATGAAGAACATGCATGAGTAGAAATTCAAGGTCGTCAATTTATGTATAGATTCTCTTCTAGAAAAATTGTCCTTTTCTTTTTTCAAGTGGTAGAAGGCTCGGTCTTAACTACTTTGGAATGCATCGCTTCATATTTCCAAATTGAGGGCATGGCTAATGATTACATCAATGAAACTCTTTCTTGTTTCCCTTTACCACTTTCAAGTCTATTCAATCCCAAATCAAAGTTGCCAATTGAACTTCTTTTTCCCTAGATATCCCGAACTGGTTTCAACCATAGTCATAGGTATGTCCATCTTTTAAATGGCAAGGTTTTTCTATCATATAATATGGTTAGCAAGGAGAAAACATGAAAAATGTGGTAAATTAAAAAAAAAATTGAGTGAAACTTTAAAGTTAAGGGAAAATAAGATGAATGGTGTGAAATTTAAAAAATAAATAGATGGGAAACAAATAAAAATTATAAGTTGGAAACGAGCAGATTGGCAATAAAAAAGTATGAAAATGTCTAAAATGAAAAAAAGGGAAAAACAAAAGAAAGGTAAAAAGTGCTTCTTTGGTGTGGCATTTCTTTTCTCCAAAAATTTGCTTAAATTGGCTGGTTCGTTCAAATCTATGCTAAATCAATTTGATTTAGTCCATCTATTTTAAAGAAAACTATTGTTTTTTATTATCTTTTATCGATTGTTTATTTATTTTTTAAAAGAATATAATTTTTATATTTTGTGCTGATTCACAATCAAAACATTTATATCACCAGATCAACCAGCACATGGAAGTTGGTTAGTAACTCCATCCACTCGTTTCAAAAGCTGATTTTTCAAAGGTCGCAAACAGACGGTCCACGATCGCTAGCTAAACTGTACATGTTGAACGACCATTGATTCAAAATAGGAAAGGGAATATAAGATCTCATTCTTCAGCCATTAACTATCTGATTTTTGAATCAATGGAAGTTGCTAGACCACGATGCCTAGCTAGCTGTACATAAATGTTCATAAAATTGACTTAGCAAAGACTTGAAGCAGCAACCGGCCGATTCAAGCCAATAATATTTCTAGCTAATCCAATCCAGTCCTTGCTCAACTATTCAACTATGCCTTCGTCTAATCAAGCAATGTAGTAGTTGCAAACATTTTCATGACTGACAAGAACCACCACTTACATATAGGTTGTGACAGATGACATGACAACCCAAAATTAGGTAGTAAATATAATCATAAAAAACATATTTAAAAAAAACAGTGATAAAACACTGAAAATAAGTCCACTAAATAAAATGGCAAAAGGATATATTTTTTTTAAAAGAATATCAAAACAAAAAACATGGTTTTCCTGTCTTTTTTATTTTTTTTCAATTTTTTCAACTTTTTAGAAAGTTAACATATTTTTTTCTGCATTTTTTGCTTTTTATTTTTCATGCTCACCATATTATATGATAGAAAAACCTCCCTGTTTAAAAGTTGACAATTGACAACTTTGGTTTGAAATTAAATAGAGTTGAAAAGCATACATTACCTGACCCACCCACATTTGATTTCTTTGAAAAATCAGACAAATATTGTCCTCGCGTTTGGAAAGAAAGAGCATCTTCCTTGATTTTTCTTCATGTGCAATGAAATTTTAGATCCATTACCAGACCCACCCACGTTTGATTTCCTTGAAAAAGAAGCCCAAGTCTTTTTCTTTTGTATTGTTTCTGCACAAACTAGGACCCTACAGTTTGCAGCATTGTCACGGACTTATGAAAAAAGAGCCTGAGCACAGTTGAACCTCTAGCGGCGAATATCTAATTAGGATCCAATGAAATGCTTGGAGGTAGGTGAGTTGTAAAATATGACAACTATGTGCATTGGCCTTAATTATCGTCAAATTTCATAAGATATCTGTCAAATTCAAGGACATGTTAGGTGGGGAGAGGCAAGAAAAAGACTCATGCATGAAATGTGAAGCACACTTTCCAAAGCAGTAAACCTTCAACTCGTGTTCATGCACGTACGGACTGGCATGGCTATCACCAGTTGCTTTATCTTTATCTTGATCTTTTTATATCTATGCAATGGAGAAAATCAGCATTGTTTTAATTAATGCGATATTCACGGTGATGTTTGCCAAGAATTGACTCAATCCTTCAAAAACACACAAAAGGAAACAAACTCAAACACACAGACACATGTTAGCAGTTAAACTGCACAAAAAAAGAGCTTAATTTCTACATAAGACTGAAGGAGCAAAGAAACATATTACTTGACAATGATTTCTTTGGCGACTTATAGCATAACCAGTACTCAAATATTTAATCCACGAGAAAAATAAGATCGGCATTACTTGCACAAGCATATCTGTGCTCTATATATTAGAATGTGTGTGTCAGAGGTGGAGCCAGAAACTTTTTCGTTGCAAGGATCGAACTATAGTTTCAAAATTTTAACAGAGACCGAAATAATTTTTTTAATTTTTTTTATATACGTTAAACTAAGATTTATGAAATTTGCATATCAATGTTTGAATTTTTTAAAATTGAGGGTGGGGGGCCAAGGCCCCTGCCTCCTTACTTGGTGTGTGTTATAAATGTGGGTCTGTCTAACTACTATTAGCAATTTTGGCTTGATATGTAATATCTTTTAGATGTTGTGGAATTTTAATATTTAGTGGTATTATATCTCAAAGCATTAACATAGCTTAATGACTTACCCAATAATATAAAGGCAAAAGCCAAAAATCAACAATCGAAAATCATAGCAACAAAAGAACATGAAATTAATGTGCTTTCTTTTGGCAATGTTTCGTAACATATTCTGTTGATGTTTTTAATCAATTAAATGGATTTTAATTTTATCAAAGTGCTTCCTAAATGTTGTTTGTCTCATTCAGGCCTCTACATGAGTATAAAAATTTAATCGCCCAATTAGTATGCTCCACATATATTTCTGCTTGCTTCAAGCAAGTAATCAATACTGGTGATTGGTCATACAGATTATAGATGATAATTAATCACTGAGTTGATGTGACCATCACATACAGATTCTAGTATTTGATCCCTATGTTACTGGAATGACAAAAATCCAGCATCCATAAGTTAAAGCACACAAATAAGCAATTATTTCACAGAAGACTGTAAAAATATCACAATCATATATACCTGTGGAAGATAAGTAGCAGATGCAAGCCAACAACCACCAACAAAACAAAAAAAAATCAAAATATCATTTAAATGCCTTGACTTAAGCATCTTAAACATGTTATCCAAGTGAAAGAATCCATGACCAATGATGCATGCTCGCAGCTCTAGGAACAAAGCAGGAACTAGTGGTCGTCTGATAATCACAACAGTATAATATTGTTTTATGTATCAGCCTAACATTTAGGGCAGATTCATGGAATATTGTAACATAATATTACCTAAATTTGCCTAAGATTTGGGACAAGATCAAGATAAGTTATAAGCTTATGCAGAGGCAAGTTACGATGTAGCTTCACCCAGCTCTATTGGTGGTGAAAAAGGCCCCGTCAGAGGTAAGGGGTTAAAGGCTTCTCAAGACATTATAGTCCAAGAAAATGATCAAATAAGATTATTTTGAGTGCTAAACAAAATCAAGTTAGAAAGCATGGGGAATTAAAATAAAAAAATAACCTGTGAAAGTCTAACAAAGAGAACTTTAGAATTTGTCAATGAATGGACATGGTCAATCATAACCGAAAGGTCATATAGAACCAATTCCTCCCAAATTAGGGTTGCAAATATATTTGATTTTAATTGGAAATCCAACCAAACCAGTTCAAAAAATATCGGACATAGAAAAAAATTTAATATCCGATTAAGAAATTGGATCGGATTCAAATTTAAGAAATGGTATCTGACTGGATTCAGATTCAGATTTGAATGTATATATATCCAATTGGATTTGGATTCGGATTCAGATCGGAGTGGATTTAATTTTAAATACAAATCTTATATTCAAATGTCCTTACATTTTGAAAATCAGCCAGAATTGATTCAAAATTCAAATTCAGATTTTGTTATTGGATTTTAGATGCATTGTTTGTATTGGAATCGGAATTTGAATACGGACATGTGAATATCCAAAAAACAGATATAGTTCGTGATTTATCCTATTTGAATCCGATATATGTGTCTATGTAAGTGTGTGTGTGTGTGTCTATATATATATATATATATATATATATCACGTATGCATGTATACAGATTCTTTAGCAGTTAATAAATTTTTGTTATATGTTCGTGTAATCTACAACAACAATGAACCACGCTAAGAACTTAACTATTGCATCATATGAACACTATATATATATGTACACAGCAGAGCAGACTCCTGGAAGAGGCTGTTAACAATAGAAATGCTAGTTCTTTTTGATAAATCCTGTTTCACTTCTTATTTGGCTTAGTAATCAACTGATCAACCTTGGTCAAAGCATGTAAATTTAAACAGTCGAAGAAAGGAACGAAAATTTGACAGAGGTCGTACGCAAAGTCTGGACGATGCGAAATGTACATGACCTTGAAGTTTGACTATTAAAAACTCCAATCTGATCACATTCTATTTCACCACGGAAAAAAGATTTCACTGCTGCAAGTAACGTAGGAACTTGATCGAAAGTGATAAGAAGAGCTAAGACACTAAATCTAATACTCTGAATTGATAGGCCACCAAAAGTTTCAAGGAAGTCCAGTAATTTAGAAATTCAGTCATAGTTGTAACAGAAAAATATAATTATTAAACTTTTTGCTTACTAAATTTTCAAAAAACCAAAATTTTTAACAATTGCTAATAATGTGACGTTTGGAAAACTTAAAATGTAGGAAAAAGATCAAAATTTTGACTTTTCCATGGATTTGCAGAATATCATCACAACCAATTTGTCGACCAAAGTTTTCAAATCTCAAAGACTGATAGAAATGTTCCAAAGCAAAAGTTCTTAATTTTTGTCTCCTATATATGGGCCTAGTTGTTTCCAAGTATGAGACGATAAGGGAAACGATCACGAACACAAGTTCATCAGAGGAGAAAAAGAATAATCCAAATATACTCTGTAAAAGAGACCCCCACAACAAAGGAAGCCCTGGTACAGGTTGAGTCTTTCGACTTCGATGATGGAAACAATATGTAGATGTAGGAAGAAGCATAAGAGAGTATACAAAAGAATGAGGAATGAAATCATAACCAAGCCGACACTGAAACAGAGCCTCAGGGGTTTGATCGCATTCCCGGTCAGCATTAAAGGGAATCAATTTACAAAAAAGCTTGATCACATCCTTATGAAGACTATGGTGAACTCCTCTCGTAGCATCAACCCTTTATACTGTCATGAGATGTATTGACAGGCAAGGTGAAAAATAATGAGAGCATTACCCTCCAGCAGATCCATTTCTTGAGCCCTGAAGCAACAAAAGGAATGGGGAGGCTTCTATTTTCACCTGGGCAGTCTGATTTAGCCTCCCACTCACCCGAAAACCCTGCACAAGTATCTAATTCTATTTACACAAAAAGATGGAATACCAACCCATGCAGTTATGACAGCATAACTGCCTATTTTCCATCATTTAGCAGGACCCGCAGTCAAAACATCACCTGAAACATAGAAGCCAGAAAAAACACAAGTTAGCACTCCATATCAAGGTGCTAAATCAGAGCAGTGGTGGAGTTAGAAACTTTTGCCTTTAAACTTCAACCTTTAAAGAACTGATAGAACCTGCTGCCGAGGCGCTATCACTACCCAAGGTCACGCTAGCAGGGCGGATTGATCTCAGCTTTGTGGTCTGCCACAGCTTTTCCTCCTATCCAGGATCAGGGGAGGCAGATGTTCGTTCGTCGGTTGATGGTTGTGCTGCTACCTTGGAAGTCAAACACCAGATCTACTGGCATGCTCCTTCGCTGCAGCCTTCCCTGTCGTGTTTCCAGCCTCTAAACCTTCATAGGTATGTGAAGGAATGCACGGTGAAACACTTCTTTGTGTTGCTGGGTGAAGCGTAGGCTGTTGATCACTTGGACGACTGGAAGCAGCCCCTTGCAATCTTCAACCGTGGATTCCTTCGGCCGATTGGGGAGAAGAAGAAAAGAGTATTGAGGACAGGAGGGGATTGATGTCGTCAGATCGAAGAAAGACACCAGCCGTCGCTGGTCAAGGGTGAGAAGAAATCCTTCCGGCCGCCGCCAGGAAGACGAGTAGACTGGGTGGAGAAGAAGATGGGACGAGAGAGAAGGAGAAGCCCCAGTGGGGAGAAGAGAGAGAAAGTCGCCAAACTCAATTCTTCATTATCAAAAGCATAATTAGGGTTTCACACCCTTGAGTTTAGATACAAGAGAGGACGTCTCGGTTCACTAACTCCTAACATGAGACGGCACAAGAACATAAGTAAAAACGATTCTAACATGTCTCAAACCGAGACGGTACAAAAGAGTAAATAAATATAAGCAAAAGGACGCCTGGAATGGATCTGGTTGCGCCCGCTCTCCCCATGGATCTGAACCCTGTCTCAAATTTTAGAAACTTGGCTCTCTCTCTCTCTCTCTCCTCTCACTTTTTTACCACACCAAGAAAATTGAATGAGAAGAAAAGAATGACATAGAAATAACATACAAAAATTTTAAGTGGTTTGGAAGAGACAACGTTTTCTTACGTCCACGGCCGCCAAACAAAGCAGTTTCCACTATCAGAAAAAAATTACAAAGCACAAGCTAAAACGACATTTTCTTTTACATGAGATTAGAGCAAAACCCACAAAAGGAAAAATTACATAAATACCCTTACAGATATTAGGGAAGGCTATCAAGTGTGAAATGACAATGATATGGCAAGTGTGAACGAAAATGATATGTTCCCTTTAGATTTCAAAACAATAAACAGACACGTAATAAGAAAAAGAAGTTTTTTTTTTTGGAAAAATGTATTCAGACTGAGCAAATCAAGTCATCCAAAAAAAGCCAAAAAAAGGTGTCATTTTTTGAAAAAAAAACCAAAATAAAAAGGCACTAAAAAAACGAGTTTTTTTCATTTTTTGCCTCTCATTTAAAATTTTAGGCCTTTCTATTTTTCCCTTTTCAATGTCAAACTTTTTCTATTTTCTGATTTTTATTTGTGGATTACCGAGTTATGTTTTATGTTATTTCCTAGATTCTATTTTTTCCCTAACTTTTAAGATTTTTCAAATTTTAAAAATTATCATATTTTCCCCAACTTTTGCAGCTCATTATATTATGCCTAAGAAAAATTCACGATTTAAAAATTTTTGAAGGGGCAAAAGTGATTTTTTTTTTCTTTTTCTAGACTGCCAAAGAGTAAGTTAGTTTACATTTCTCAAATCTGGGAGGGTACATGAACTCATGATAACCATGTGAAGGGTTTTTTTTTTCCCAATTCTTAAGGGTATTCGATCTATTGACTTAGCATGAAGAAGAACAACTTTTGCAAGACAAGTTCCACAGGGACAAATTGTCACCATTCTGAGGTCAGTTGGATGAAAGGAACATCTTTTAGGAGAAAGATCTCATTATATCCTTCCGAGGGAAAAAGCCACCCAAGAGTTTAAACATTCAGCACGAAAAGACAAACCATTCAACATGAGTGAGTGCTGTCAAAATTAAAATTAAGAAGTGAATCATTAACACTTGCTTATGTCGTGAGTTCACTACATAGGGACCTCACACCACTTCAGCACACACTTGATCCACTTGTAGGGCTATATACGGGCCGAGACAAACTCGAGCTCGTTCAGCTTGGCTCAAGCTCGAGTTTAGCTATGCAAGGTCCGCTTGAACTCCATTCGATAGACCAAGCCAATGCTCGAGCATGACTCTTTTAAGCTCGTTTACCAACTCCCCATTTGACCTGACTTCTTTTATTGGTTTCAAGTTTGAAAAATTTCAAAAGAATGCCTAGAATAATGATTTACTCAAGTTCAATCAAATCAATTTTATGAAACTCAACTTGACTTGTTTATAATCACTAGTTTTGAGTTAAGCTTGAGCTTAACAGAGCAAATTCAAGTCGAGCTTGAGTTGGCTCGACTCGTTTTACAGCTTTATCCACACGACACCACAAATGGACTCGTACCCTGTTTACAATGGTAAAACATGTCATTGGAGTGGTGAAGCTTCAACCTAAGGATGTCAATATGTGTGATTTGAATTGACTAAAAAATTTACTAACCAACTAAAAAATTAGATAGGATTCAAATTAAGAAATGACATCCGATTAGATTTAGATTCATATATGCATAAATATTCGAACAGATTCAGATTTAGTTATATTCAGTTGAATTCAGTTCAGATACAAATATACAAAAATATCGGATCAGATCCAGATGGGACTTTGATTAAATAAAAATTCTATATTCAATGCTCTTACAGTTTGTAAAGCAGCCAGATTCAGTTCAAAATATGGATTCAGATTCAAATTCATATATGAACATAAAAATAGGATTCTGGTTGGATTCTGATTGTGACATCTGATTTCAGATTTAAATTAGGATGAAAAAAATGGATTTAGATCAGATTCAAATTATGAAATCTGATTTTGGATTCAGTTTTGGATGAGGAAAAAAATCAGATTCAGATTGTGGAATCTGATTTCGGATTCAAATTTTTATATAACTTTTTTAAATTCGTATCCAAACTCGAATCTGAGTATACAAGTATCCGTACGGTCAAGAATATATTTTATTTGAATCGGATCCATTGGCATCTATCCTTGCAGATTTTCTCACTTTTCTAATATTTTACATTTTTAATTTTTGTTTGTAGGTCCATCGATTTTCAAGGAAATCATGGTCAGTCGTTCTCTTGAGTCCTCCCAACTCCTCCAAGAGTATCGGTGAGGACTGTTCACGATGTGCTAAATGAGAAGTTGCGGAATAATTCAGCTTCTCCAAGAGTATCAGCATGCTGGAGCTTGTGGAAATTGAGAAATGGTTCCATATTTGGGTGGTGGCCTTTTGGTTTTGCAATGAAAGTTATTCTTAGCATATTCAAAAGCGGAGAAGATTACTTGAGAAATTCAACTTACAGTCGACTGTGCCCTCATCTTTGATCTTCACAGCACAACCATGCCCAAGAGATGGCGATGGGGCTCGTTAGGCTCAGGGGTTTAATCTGTTATGAAATAAAGAAAGTTTTTCTGACACTTTTTAAAAGAAGAAGCCTTCTGTGGTATCCTTTTAAGCCTGGCGACTACCTCCTTCATGTCCATTCTTACAAATGGAGACTCCCTTGAACATGACAGCCTTATCTCCATCATCATCACCAACAGCTCATTCCAAGCAGCTGGCCTTTCAGTTGCAGTACCGTTGGTTTTCTTCAGAAGATGGCCATCAATGACCCCTTCGATTGGTACGGGAAGGGCTTCGGCCCCCACTGCCTTTCTTTCTTTCTCTGTCTAAAGCAATGTTCTTTGCAAGTGGGGATGTTAATGGATTGGATTTAAATTGGGTATACTCTTCATCATATCCGTTTCTTTAGGTATTCACATATTGGTGTTTCTTTAGGTATTCACATATTGGTATTCAATTCAGATTTAATAGAATGGAGAGATATGATCTCTGAATCTGAATTCAAGATCTGGTTTCACAATCCAAATTAGAATTTTGAACTATATCTAGTAAGACTTTAAAAGGTAAGAGCATTGGATATGAGTAATTACTTAAAACTAAATCTGATCTGAATTGGTATCCGATCCAATACTTATATCTATCAGAATCTGAATCAGAAACCAGTTGGATGTTATTTCTTAAATCCGAATACGTTCAGTTTCTTAATCAGAGATTAATTTTTTTTTCCCATATCTGTTTTTTTTTTGGAACGGTTCAATTGGACATGCGATCAAGATGGAAAATGACATTCAAAGTCTATCCATCTTACCAAGTGAATGATGAGGCAGTTCCAATACTTTTGCTTACGTCACATGGAAAGGCATGACATCTAGATAAAAGGTAGAAAGAGAGAGAGAACATATAATTAAGTGACAAATTGTCAATGATTTTGCAAAAATTGTCAAAAACAATAAAGGAATACAGAAAACGTATAAGAGAGAGGGAGGAAGGGGGTGGTGGGACTCAAAACTCAAAAGAGGAGTTGGAGTTGTGTGCTTCGGCCAGTGCATGCAACAATCATACGCCAAGAGAAAAATGCCACCCAGTAAGAGAATCGATAAGATTTTGCCAGGTAAAAGTTTTAACTTCTATCTTAAGTAGTCATCCTCCAAACGCGTCACAACTTCTCACAATGGAAAATTCTTTTATCATCCAAGCAAACACATATACGCAGAAAGAATGGTAAGGCGATGAAGAATGTTAAGAGAGCGAGTTCAGGGATCTGTTAGAGCCACAAAGATGGGTAGCCTTCGCTTGTTGCGGACCATATCAGCATTTGGATTGATAACTGCATCCACCATCGCCTCGAATTCCTCCGTCTGAGGCATTATCTTCCTTTCCTCTTCGCTTGGCACCACTTCCCGAGGTGTGTTTAATCCTTGAGTGCTCACCCTAGGCCTGCTGACCTACCCAAATGCACAGACACAAATCAATTCCTTGAAAATGTCACTGGTTTCATAGTTTGTTGCCAAGTGTGAATGCTTATCATAGTTCATCATAGGCAGAAATGTATGATTCTAGTCTTGTAATGCATGTTTAAACTTCACATCAGATGTTTCATCCATTTTTAAAGTAGGTTGAGATTGCTGGTTTTTCTGCTAGATCGGTTTGATTCAGTAGGCCTAGTAAAAACAGTGTTTTCTTAAGCGATACATCAAGCTTGTTCCTCTGAGGCACTGACCGTAGCTCCTGCTTCCCATGTTCAAACTGCAACCGCATAGGCGTGGGAATAAACTATTAGAACCTCATATCACATATGCTAGTGCATATATAACTAAGCAAATGCGCGCACACTCCACCAGCCTCCTATGGAAGAAGTGTTAAAACATAGAAAAAGAAAAAAGAAAACTTAAGCATGTACCTGGTAATGTCTGCATCCATGGGAAAGGGAGCTCTCTCTTTATTCATTCTCTGATGTTTACCAGACCATTTTAGGTAAGATAATCATGCAAATCCTGCATGATAAACAAAGTGTCAAGAAAAAGGGATCAGATGTCTCATCAAGATCTGTTATTGTTATGCAGACTACATTGTCAGTGGTTAATCACGCAAATCAGCAAAACGTGATTTTAGGGATGTTCAAAATAAGAACGTGCTGAAAATCAAGGAAATTGCTGAAGACGTTGAGGACCTTGATATCAATAGAAAGACGGAAATTAAGGAAGATGTTGGGGATGGGGAGATTGATAAAATCGAAATTACTGAAATTACTTAAAAGGGAGACACGGCAGATTTGTCCCGTTATAACCTTCCTTTTTGTAATCCTTCATCCACTCCAAAAATTGTGGATCTTGTAAATGTAAGGGAGAAATATTTTTTTGTCAAATTTTCAAGAAATTGTGTATTATCATGATCTTGTATACCAAAAATCTTGTAACCGATAACCTTTTCTGTACTATATATGCGTTGTTCAAAGGAATCAAGAAAAACAAGTTCTCTCCAGCTTTATCTTTCGCGCTTCCTCTCTTTTCTTCAATAAGTTTTCTCCTATTCTCAGCCTACAGGTTCAGCTCGACAGCAGGTTCTCTCAACCCTTCACTGAGTCACAAACTCAGGCAGTCATATTAGTTTCTGTCCAAAGGCTTTGGTTTCTTCTCTGATTTAAGACGGCAAAAGAGCTTCTCCAGGGGAGGAAAGAGGGAGGAAACCGAATTTGGGGCTGTCGGTGAAATTCTGAGAACCCTCGATTTTCTGCCCCTTGAATGGGAGAATCAAAGCTGAAGTTCACGAACCCTACTCTGTTCGCATCGAACAAACACCACCGACTTGGGATTCATCGAAGATCTTCATTCACTCCTCTCTATTTTCGCTCTCGGCCCTGCAATATGGCTTCTTTGTTTTCTGAAGGTTAGTTTTTTTTCCCTTTATATATATATATATATATATATATATATATATATATATATATATATTAAGCTACTGGTGATGGCCATGACTACCGTTTATGTATCTCCAAAATTGAAAAACTGAGATGAAAATAGAATTTCGTAGCTTTGAATGGATCAAGCATTTATTCTAAAGGAAAATTTAACAGATCAACCAAGTCGTCAGTCATGCACAACCTCGTTCAGAAATGATTTCTCGGTTATTCTTCTTGATCAGGACGAAGAAACAAACATTCAACAGTCAACGGCAGAATCACCACCAAATTTCTCAAATCAGAAATGAAAGAAATGCTCTCTGTCATTTTTACCCTAATTCTGAAGGGCATTTTTTCCTCTTTCTAACTTGGCTAATTTGGCACCCGGACCATTGACTTGAGTGCCAGGGGTCGGGTATTCGATGTATTGACTTAGCATGAGGAAGAACAACTTATGCAAGACAAGTTCCACGGGGACAAATCCTCACCATTCTGAGGTCAGTTCTTTCAATGCATAGATAAATGGTTTACTCAAGTTCAATCAAATCAATTTTATGAAACTCGAACTTGACTTGTTTATAATAGCGAGTTTTGAGTTGAGCTTAACAGAGCAAATGTGAGTCGAGCTTGAGTTGGCTCGGCTCATTTGCAGCTCTATCCACATGACACACACAAATGGACTCGTCCCCTGTTTATAATGGTGAAACATGTCAGTTGGAGTCGGAAGCTTCAACCTAAGGATGTAAATATGTCTGATTTGAATTGAATGTCCAAGCCAACAGCTCTAAAAACATTTGGATGAAGAAAAGAAATTTACTAATCAATTAAAAAATCAGATATGATTTGAAATTAAGAACTGACATCCGATTAGATTTAGATTCATATATGCATAAACATTCGAATGGATTCAGATTTAGTTACATTCAGTCGAATTCAGTTCAGATTCAAATATACAAAAATATCCGATCAGATCCAGATGGGACTTAGATTTAAATAAAAATTTCTATATTCAATGCTCTTACAGTTTGTAAATAAGCCAGATTCAGTCCAAAATATGGATTCAGATTCAAATTCATATATGATATAAAAATAGGATTCGGGTTGGATTCTGATTGTGACATCTAATTTCAGATTCAGATTGGGATGAAAAAAATGGATTTAGATCAGATTCAAATTATGAAATCTGATTTTGGATGAGGAAAAAATTTAGATTCGGATGAGATTCAGATTGTGGAATGTGATTTCAGATACAAATTTGGATATGACTTTTTTTTTATTTGTTTGGGAGCTCAAAACCATGGACGGGTTAATAATATATTTTATTGAATCCAATTCATTGGTATCCCATCCATCCTGCAGATTTCCCACTTTTCAAATATTTTTCATTTTTATTTTTTGTATTTAGGTCCATCATTTTCAAGAAAAACTTCTCTCAAGTCCTCCCAACTTCTCCAAGGGTATCGGTGACGACTGTTCCCGATGTTTTAATGAGAAGTTGCGGAATATTACTTCAGCTTCTCCAAGAGTACACCCAAAATTGCGTAACCTACCAGCATGCTGGAGCTTGTGGACATTGAGAAATGGTTCCATATTTGGGTCATGGCCTTTTGGATATGAGTAATTACTTAAAACTAAATCTGAATGAATCCGTATCCGATCCAATACTTATATATATCAGAATCAGAATCCGAATCCAGTCAGATGTTATTTCTTAAACCGAAGACGATCTATTTCTTAATCAGTGATTAATTTTTTTCCCATATCTGTTTCTTTTTTTTGAACGGTTCAATTAGACATGTGATCAAGATGGAAAATGACATTTAAAGTCTATCCATCTTACCAAGTGAATGACCAGGCAGTTTCAATTCTTTTGCTTACGTTACATGGAAAGGCATGATATCTAGATAAGGGCAGAAAGAGAGAAAAACATATAATTAAGTTTCAAATTGTCAATGAAAAACAATAAAGGAATACAGAAAACGTATAAGTGAAAGGGAGGAAGGGGTGGTGAGACTCAAACTCAAAACTCAAAAGAGGAGTTCGATTTGTGTGCACCGGCCAGTGCACACAACAATTATATGCCAAAAGGAAAAGGAAAGGAAAAAGAAAAAGGGGGCATCTTTGAAATTACAGAAAAGAACTGTTTTTTGAGCCTTTTCACTTTTTTCAATTTTTTTATCTGTAAAACAAATTTTTTTTTTTATTTAAACAGGAACATATTCATCATTAATCATACTGACACATAAAATTTTGGTGCACTAAAATACCATGTTTGGTGGAATGTGTTATTACTTAAAGTATGAACTTCCATTCCACCTGTGTAGTCCATAGCCAGTTCATTTCCCAAATGCCGGGCTTCTTAAAAAAAAAAAAAAAGCCAATGTACTTTTGTAGGTTCTATGTTAAAGTTTCTCGGTATCTCAGACCGACCCAATTTCCTAACTAAAATACAAAAATAACACCCACTCAGGAACCACTGTCCTATAAAACACTATACTAATAGTGCTTGTTTGCAACTTACCCCAGCACATACTACAATGCCTTAATGCTGCCAGTACGGCTACCATCAGGTCAGGTGGGATTGGCCTGATGCTCAACAAAATCTGACTCTATGCATTCATGAAGATCTTCCTATGAGTTTGAGTCTGGTCCATTTAGTTATTGGGCAGAGTCAGACCATCATGCTTCCGTCCATCATGTAGCCAGTTCGATGTCAACTTTTATTTAAAACTAAAAAGTTTCCTTTCCTAATATCTTCAAAACCTTCGGCAACACATCACTAGTTTTTAAGAGAGGTTTGGGGATGCGCGAAGAGTTTTTAAAAAGAATCAACGTAATAAGGAAGCCAAATGTCGGTGTTATGGTGAAAAAGGTTTTAGAGAGAGAAAAAAACCAACGTGGAGAGGTGGGGTTCAAATGTGTATATTGAACAGAATCAGGCCTCCAATACCCGACTCAGAGTCGGGCCAGCCTAGTCTAGGCTAGCTCAGCCCAGCAAGTATTTTTTATCAGGTTGGGGAATCTTCCACCCCAGCACATATCATCGCAAGACTTGTAGTCTCATTTTTTCTTTCTCTTCCCTTCATCATCTCCCCATGGCCATGTAACAGAGCTCTTGAAATTTCTTATTTAGACCCAAAACCATGAGCAACGTGAAGCCAAGTCTTGTTTATTTGATCAACTCAAATAGGCATGATATGTTTTTTTTTCTTAAATTTTCATTTTTATTTTTTACCTTCCATTGAATGTATGCCTTTGTTATGTCTCTACAAATAGATAATGTGCATCTATCGCCAGTTGATTTTTCTATTGATAGTTTGATTTTTCTATTGATAGATGGATGAACGATGAGGATGAGTGCTTGTGGTAGGAATTTTTTTCTTCTATATTGATTTTTGAGGTTGAGATTGTCCAAATCAGGAAAGCTATGATTAGTTTTGACATCCTTCAAGTCCTCATTCCCTTGAAAAAATACCTATTGATCGTCCTATTTGTAGTCTTAAAGAAGTGATCCACCTTTAAAAAAACGTCTTCCTAATCGGATTGAAGTTGAAAATATTGAAGCTGAAATTTTCAAAATTATCTCATAATTTAAATTTCTATATAAAAAAGGGGCTTAAAATATCTCATTGTTAGATCATTTTTTCTTCCTTCTTTTCTTCACTCTTTCTCATTTTTTTCTCTTGGAGTCTTTATATCTTTCTGATTATTCCCTTAAAATCTATCTTCACAAATTTTCCTTTCTCTATTTCTTTTCTCTCCCTTAAAAATCTTTACATCTCTCTCTCTCTCTCTCTCATTTTTTCTTAAAATCTTTTCCTGTTCTACTAGTTTTTCTCTTTATTTATTTTCATTCTCTTCATAATCTTTACCTCTCTATCCCTCTCGCACACATTTGTCTCTTAAACTCCCTTGTTCTTCAGCTAGTTTTTTTCCCTTAAAAATATTTATCTCTTTCTCTCTCTCTCTCTCTCTCACACACACACACATTTTTCTCTTAAAATCTCCTGCTCTTCTACTAGTTTTCAATTAAAATCTCTTTCTCTTCTACTAGTTTTCTGCTTTATTTCTTTCCACTTATAAATTTTTATCTCTCCCTCCTAATTTTCTCTTAAAATCTATTGCTCTTTTACTAGTTTTTCTCTATCTATATTTTCTCTTTCTTAAAAATCATTATCTCACTCTCTCTAAGTGTCTTGATAAAAGTTTATGAAACATTTTCCTTTAAAAAGAATTTACTTTCTTCACTTTATAAAGTTTTAACTTTTTTTACCAAATACCACACCACATATAGGTCGAAGATAATGTTTGGGTGAATATGAAATGCATGGAGAATGAACATAGCCTTAAGATTAGTTACCCATGATAAAGGTGTCAAGAATGGCCAAGCCTCAATAATGACGGTCTAGTTCTTTTTTTTTTTTCTATTATGTTTTTTAATACAGTCCAAAAACAAAACCCAAATAATTTTTGGGATGCAAACAACCCTATTTGTACAGAAGGCAATATCAAACTGGGTGAGAGACACATATTGCAATACTCCCACAATACTTCAATATAAACTAGCATCCTTGAAGTTCGAACTGTGACCGGCAAATAATTTTATGAATGTGGCCATCGGCGTGTTCATGGGTTTGGCTTCATGCATTTTTGTATGCTTGAAATGATTAAAGATATTACTTTCTTTGAGACAACACCAAGCTTCCTTTTAACATTAGTGGATTTATTTCCTAGGAAATAGGATGAAGATTTTCCAAGTTTCAATTTTGCTTGTAGAGGGAGGGGTCTTCTATATAACTAACAGCATCATTTTGGTCTTTTTGACCATTTTTAGTCCATAACACATGGTCCTTTGTTAGAGGGCCATCACATATAGCCGCTCCAATAACACATGATGCTCACAGCATACAATTCTCATAATCCTCATTCAAGGGCTCTTCTTTTGATAAAATTGAATTCAGTGCAAAACTTATTGGAATTGTGCATTTTTGTTCATTCTTCTTGTTGTGCATTTTTTTGATAGGTTTGAAAAATTGTGCTGAGGATTTATGTGAACATGGCTATTGAGGTGTCCTTACTTAGAATAAGGCACAAAATGCAATAATGGACAAAGTTCCAAGCCTCTTTCACTTAACTTGCACTGGAAATGTGTGAGTTGTTCTACAAGATTAGTCACCCAAATGCCTTAGGAATAGAACACACAAGCATATAAGCATGTCTTTATTAAATCCTACATACAATTGTAATTGAGAAATGCAAGTGACAGCTCTCAATGAAAGCAATCAAACTACATTTCCACCTCCAACTATTTAGCCAATGGCTGGTCGCACCCTGGAATTAAACTCATTGTATATATGGATATATTTGAATTATCCTTCTATCATTCTTGTTTTCTGTCGTATCCTTCTGAGCCCCACAACCACTTCCTTCATGTCCATTGCCTCATTTGGAGACATCCTTGAACATGACAAGCCTATCCCCATTATCATTACTAGCAGATCATTCATAGCAGCTGATCTTTCAGTTGGAGTAGTGTTGCTTTCATTCAAAAGATGGCTATCAATGACATCTGAAATTGCAACAGGAAATGCTTCAGCCACCCATTCCATAGCTGTAGACGTCGGCTTTGGTGGACACCTTTCCAGCCATCCCAAATTCTAATTCAACCATTCAACAATATTAAACATGATTAGTGAGCACAAAATAATTAGATAATGCTAATGCGTGACACAATAGCAGTAATTGCTCCTTATTGGAGTTAAGATCAATTGAACCTCCAATCCTGCCTTTTTCATTTTGTATTCTGATACACATCTAAAAAGAATACAATATTATTTTTTAGAACTGAAGTCTAATATAACTGATGTTCAAGTACCCTTAAAGAAATCAAACATGTATCTATATATATATATATATAATATATATATATATATATATATATATATTGTTGTAGAGCCTGTGAGGTTGGTTGAGGTTCATTAATTGTATGGTGTTCTTTTAACTCTCCTGTGACATATCTCCAGGTTCTCCTAAATTGTGTGAATTATTTAATAGTGTCAATTGTCAGCCAATCTTAAGCCATTCGGTAGACAGGCATGTGTGATTAGGGATTTTAAATACAAGAAAGGAACAAAAATTACAACTTATGTTAAAGGAAAAAGATCAATTGAAGATTATTCTCATTGAGAACATGTCACCAATGCATATTTCTGTACATGTCTTCATGTGTGTGAACAATCAAATCGTGATGATTAGATGGATCATGAATGTTTGCACATCAATTAGTATGTTTATTGACATTATATTGCAAATAAGACGCACATAACAGTATAATTACCTAACCACGTAAGTCAGCGCCAATACTTATATATATATATATATATATATATATATATATAAGGGGGGAGAGAGAGAGAGAGATTGACAAAAACCGGACACTTTAATATTTTTCTTCAAAAATATTTTAAATAAAATATAAACATTGTAATATATTTATAAAAACGATTTTGATATAAAACATGCTTTGAGTCAAGTTGTTTTTAAGAAAAAAGTTGAATTTTCTATTATCAAAATGTTGATGCAATGATAGCCATTCATTTTTGCTAATTATGACAACACTAGTAGAACCCAAGAAATGATCACCTTCATATATATTTTGTGTCGACTATCCTTAAGATTATATTGGTAAGGTTAGAATAAAAGAAGAACACTTTAAATAACATAATTAAAGGGTCTGGTTTTTGTCCCTGACAAGTTGGTCTAGGTTCTACTGATCATTATACACACACACACACACATATATATATATAACCTTTTTTGTTAAAAAATTTGTGTCCCTACGAGCAGTCGCAATGGTTAAAACTGTAGCCCAGCAATTAACTATCATCAATGCATTTTTTGCAATATTTTTAGTGATACAAAATAAAAGAAAGACATGTAGAGGTAGTCGGCTATTTCAATTCCTATATATATATATATATATATATATATATATATAAGAGAGAGAGAGAGAGAGAGAGAGAGAGAGAGAGAGAGGAAAAGAGAGAAATAAACGAGCAACTCGCTAGAACTGGAAAAACTTCTCTCTCTTTATATCTCTTGATGTCATGTCACCTCCTCTTGGACCCATCCCATACACTCCCCCCTCCCTTTCTCAATCTCTATATGAGAGCATTATTGAAGAGAGAGAATGCACACAAACGACAGAGGCAAAATTTATAAAAAGAAAACAAATTAAGAGATAGTACCGGGCGCAATGTATCCCATGGTTCCAAGGGTGGTGGTAAGAGTCGATGACTTGTGACCAACTATCAACCTTGCAATGCCAAAATCACCAACGTATGCAGTCATGCTTTCGTCTAGTAGCACATTACATGACTTCAGATCACAATGAAGTATCGTCTCCGAGTAACCATGGTGAAGATACTCTAAAGCACAAGAGACATCAATATGATTTCCAATCTTTCGGAGAGATTCAAGTGATGGGCACACGAATGTAGATAGACTTCTAGGCTGCCAGGGGCATGTATTGGAGAACTAAAGCTTTGAAACCTTCATTAGAGCAAGACCTAATAATGACTTTAACAAGGTTTCGGTGCCTGATTTGGTGCAAGATAGTGCATTCAATGTCAAAACTTTTAGATGCTCCCTCAAATAACAAATTAAGGACCTTAACCACCACTGTCGTTCCATCTGCTATAATTCCTTTGTACACTGAACCAAAGCTTCCACTCCCAAGAAAGTTTGCTTCACTGAAATTGCTCGTTGCATGCAATAGCTCTCTGTAAGAAATCATTGGGAGAGTAATTCCTGGTAATCTTTCAATGTTTCAGGACGTTTCGACAACCCCTCTTTCTATAGCATGAGATACCAATGAGCAAACAATGACCAAAAGTGCTGAGCCTCCAATTGCACAAGCGGCGATGACTCTAACCGCATTGCTCTTACATTGCGTCTCTGTTTTGTCTAAACACAATGGGACATTGATTTTGGGAGCTCCACATAGTGCATAGTTCCCTAGGAACGATTGGCAGAAAGGTTTGCAAACTTTCCATGACTTGGAATCTCTCATTCCAATAGATTGAAGGACAAGTCCAAGACCTGGATGTGTTGAAGTTTCTCCAATGATTTTGGTATCTCACCGGAAAGCTTGTTGTGGGAAAGGTCAATAGCTTGAATGTTTACCATGTGATCAAGTTGTTGAGGAATGTGACCATCAAAAGTGTTCTAAGAGAGATTCAAATGCTCTACCAATTGGAGATTTGATAACGATGCAGGCAACTATCCACTCAGCTTTTTGCAGAGATATCCATGTTGATCATCATGGCAAAATTCCCGAGATCAAAGGCAAGTGACCAGTGAAGGAGTTGTCCTGCAATCTAGCTGCCACAAGTTCTTCAACTCACAAAGACCAGGAGGTAGTGTTGATGACAAATTGTTTGAGCTTAGACTGAGCATTTGCAAACTAGTGAGATTTTTTATAGAGCTTGAAATTGACCCAGTTAGCATGTTGTGTCTAATATCAAAAGCATACATGCGACCAACTGGTAGATTGATAGTGGCATTGAGCTTCTAATGCATTTTTGTTAAATTGCAATATCTGTAAGCTGTGCATCTGTCCTATATTTGGTGGAATGAGCCCTTTTATTTTGTTGGAACTCAAATCTAAGGCAATTAACTTGGTCAAGTTGGCTAGGGCTGATGGGATAGTACTTTCAATCTGATTAGAGGAAAGGATAAGTTCCGACAAGGTGGTTCTTAGGTTTCCAACAGAGGCAGGAAGAATGCCATTCAAAAGGTTATGTAATAGATAAACTCCCTCTAGCATCCGACACCTGGTGAGGGATGTGAGATTGGAGAGGTCACGGTTGCCAGGGACATTGGTCAACATATTTCCCCAAAGAGAAAGCCGCCTGAGTTGTGACAGACTACCTTGTTCTAATTGTATCAGACCACTAAATTTATTACTTTCTGCACTAAGAACTTGAAGTCTCGTACAATTAGAAAGACAAGCCGGGAGAGGACCATCAAAATTGTTTTTACCCATATAGAGTTGTTGGAGATTTGGCAGGAAGCGGCCAGCATCTTTTGGTAGATGCCCTGTTAGTTGATTGATCGTGAAACTCAAACCCCAAAGAACGGATAGGTTAAACAAGCTCTCAGGCAGTGTACCAGTGAGTTTGTTCATTTGCATGCTAAAGGCCTTCAAGTGGGTTAGGCCTCCCAATCAGGAGGATGTTCCCATGTATCTTATTCTGACTGAGAATAAACCACTCCAGTTTTGTGAGATTAGCCAAAGCAACTGGAATGGTGCTGGTGAGCCTATTACCTTGAATGTTTAAGTGCTTGATTCTGAGAAACTTCCTAGAAACTTTGGGATGCTTCCATAGAATTGGTTATCTCCCGCTGACAGTTTTTGCAGACCTCGACAATGGCTTAGTGTTTGTGGAATCAACCCCTCAATATTGTTTCTGCTTATAGGAAGATTTTCTAGCAGAGGGAGGTGACTAAAATCAAAGAGAAGGTGACCATGGAAACTGTCATACGAGAGACCAAGAACCTGTAAGGAGAGATTGCTGATGTATGGGGAGATAGTACCTTCAAGTGCCTTTCTGGAGAACTTCAGAGCAACTACTCTTTGTAAACCACGAGTGCATGGAACTCCATTCCAGTCGCAGAAAAAGATGTTGAAATTCCAATTTGATAACACGTTATATGGGTCTCTAGTGATGAGGGATTTGATAGACAACAATGCAAATTGATTAGACACGTTGCTCAGAGAAACAAGGGCTGAGGGCACTTCCCTTTGGCCGAGAACCACATGAAGGAGAAAACAAAAAGACAACTGGCTGAGGTGACTGACCGGTGGTTGCCATGCCTGTCCAAATTTCTACAAAACATGCACATACAGAAGAAGAAGCTAGGTCTTTAATTTATGTATGGATTTACTTATAGTAAATTTGTGTGCTTCTTTACAAACAGAAGAAGACTCAGGGTCTACTACTTCACAATTCCAAATCCAGCAGCACGACTAATGGTTACATCAACGAGACTTTTCCTTGGCCGCCTTATATTTTTCTCCTTTACCAGTTTTCCACTCGATTCAGTCCCAAATCAAAGTTGTCAATTTGAACTTTTTTTTTAAAAGATTCCCAAAGCTGCGCTTCGACCATGTTCACAAAGGTTGTTTTTGCCTTTCAAATGGAGAGGTTTTTTTCAATGAAATATAAAAATCAAATAAATGAGAAATTAATAAGGCAACATTAAAAAAATAGATAATAAATAAATAAGAATTAGAAAGTGGAAACAGCAGTTTGACAATAAGAAAGAGTGAAAAAACACCTAAAGTGAAAAAAAGGAAAAATGAGAATAATGCTAAAAAACATGTTTTTTTGCTATGGCATTTTTTTTTTCAAAAATGAAACGGCAGTTTTTGTCTTTTTATTAGGTTGACTTATTTTTCACACATTTAATGCTTTAAAAAAATGTGTTTTTTGTCTGCCTACCAGCCCATATCACACGGTCGTGTTATAAAACTACTCCCTTGAAAAGAATGCGATATTGCTTTCTTATTTCCAGACTTTGCATTTTCGGCACGGTCTTTGATCTGCACATCGAATTCCTTAATTGGTACAATAGATTACATCAACAAGATTTTGTTTTACCTTGGCAACCATATTTTCAATATCATACTCTTTTGGCCTGTTTTTTCGACTCTAGCTTTTTTTTAATTTTAATTTTTTTTTTAACTGAATTGAGTACACTGCATATAGTGGAAGGAACATTAACAGCGGAACTATGCCGACCGATCAGATGATCGATGTTACCAGCAGAGACATTGTTTCCAATAAATGCTTCAGTTCTGTGGTCAACTCAGAAGCACTATCCTCGGGCTGCACACCTGGAGTCGTTGCTGGGCTCAAGATCGAGTCGAGCTGTATAAGACCAGCAAAAGGTTGACTCGATAGACCAAAATCGTGGCTTGAGCTTGACTCGAGCTGTACAAAATCAGCAAAAAGTTGACTCAATAGACCAAATAGTGTCTTGAGTTTGGCTTGTTTAAGTTCCTTTACCAACTTTTCCTTCAATTTCTTTGTTTTAAATTTGAAAATTAAGAAAAAGCTAAATTAAAGAAAATAGAGTCAAATTCATGTAACTCGAACTAGACTCTTTATAAACTTGAGTTATCAAATCGAGCATAACCGAACAAGCTCGAGTCGCGCTTGAGTTAGCACTAAGTTAAGGGTTAGTGTGTGCTCACGAAGAGAAGTGAAACCATGAACAAGTTAACTTCCAGCTTTTCCTGTTTCAAAAGAATATTTCTTTTACTCAGCAATCGTGGGAGGGCAAGGTGTATATCCCTGTGGTTTTTTGTTAATATAAATGGTGAAGGCACTAATTTTTTCAAATAAGTTGATATGAACATTTGAAAGTTTATTAAATATATGGGGACAATAAGAAAAACAAGATATTTGCACTGTTGATTAAGAGTAAACTTCTGCTAGTTACTAAATAGCTTACTTATAATTATTAAGATGAAAGGACTAAAAGTAGTTTCCACATAAACAAATTAATTAGCTCATTGATTTCCATTATCGGCCACTGTGACAATACCAAATGACATACATACGTGGTTAACTATGTCCCGACCAGTTATGCCCTTTTATTATTACATGAAATCATAAAAGATTAAAATCGATGTTGCTTTTACTTAATTATACAATTATTAGGCAAGAAAACATAGGCAAGCGTAAATGTTCATTTAAAGGGTACTATTTTTGTAGTTGCCAGATGCTTCCTGGTGGCAATAGGAATTCTCCATTCTGGATCTCGGACTCGATCTGGTTGGATTTCCACCCAAGTCCCATTGTTGACCTGACCATCGTCATGAAACATCACTAATTTGGTTTTGCAAATCCACTTTGATTAGGTATGTAAATAGATTTAATAAGTTCAATTACCACTTGACCGGATTTTGGATCCATTTTTGGTGCAGAAATTTGGAGCAAACGGGTTTAGATTGGTAAGTCTTTCATAAGTGAATGAGAATGGGAGTCCAATGTTCCAGTGGGATCCAATAAGGATGTGAAATGAACATGTACATATGAATGTCGGATCTGAATTTGTTTCTTAATTAGGATAGGATATAAAGACCCAACCGATTTGTTTTCATAGCAGCAAGTGGAAGGCTAATTCCTACCTTATTAAACATAAGGTTGAAGAGAAAAGGAACTGCATTAGCCAATAGATGTCATATATGTTACCAATAGAAGCAAAAGCAGGTCCTTTGTTTTCCTTTTAAATGTATAGGATGGTTTTATTTTTGTCATTCTTCCAAAAGGGAAGCCTTCCGCCGTATCCTTTTAAGCCTGACGATGACCTCTTTCATGTCGATTCTCTCTGTTGGTGCTTTCCTTGAACAGGACAACCCTGTCTCCATGATCATGCGAAGAAGCTCATTTCTAAAAATTTGCAGTTATTTTGCTTCAGAAGATGACCATCGATGACATCTGAAATTTCAAGCGGAAACGCTTCAGCCACCCACTGCCTCAAAGTAAAGTCCCCATAAAAATGTTCATCGGCCGGCTTTCTTCTGGTAAACACCTCAAGTAGAAGAATCCCATAGCTGTAGACATCTGCTTTGGTTGACACCTTTCCATCCACCCTGAATTCTAATTCATCCACTCTACAAGGTCAGACATGATCATGGCAATAGTAGTAGAGAATGCACATTGTCATTAAAGAGATGGTTTCACAATAAGGAAAGCAGTAAAAAAATTAGGACGAATTATTTTGTTTTGATTTATGGTGTACATGAAACTCTATTTGTTCTTTCCATGCATTTATAAGAGGAAGTGAAATTTTACTAAAGAAAGAAACATACTTAAAAGGAAAACTTGCTGGCATTAGGGTATGTGTGTGAACAATTAGGTTTAATTTCACTATCTTAGTTGGATTCAGACTCATATTCGAATGCAAAATTGGGTAATCATCATCCCCATTAATTTTGCTTATTAATCTATTTTTTCTCTTTTTCATAATAAAATTCAAGTAATCAATAGTCAACGGTTGGTAATCTAAAATTAAAGCTTCATATTATGAAATTATGGATGTTGATAGAACTTCTTCTCCATTGTAAGCAGGACCAAGTCGTCTAAGAAGTAGTTCAAGCATAGAATTTATGATAGGACAAAGAGTTGGTACCTGGCGCAATGTATCCGGTGGTTCCAAGGGTGCTTGTAAGAGTTGAAGATTTGTGACCAACAAGCATCTTTGCAATGCCAAAGTCACCAACATGTGCTGTCATGTTCTCATCTAGAAGCACATTACTTGGCTTTAGATCACAATGAACTATAGTCTCCCAGCAACCATGGTGAAGATATTCTAGAGCACAAGCAACATCAATCATGATATCCAATCTTTGGAAGAGACTCAAGTGATGGCCACCTGAATGTAGACAGACTTCTAGGCTCCCAAGGGGCATGTATTGGAGTACCAAAGCCTGAAATCTGCACTTGAGCAAGATGTGATGACTCTAAGAATGTTTTGGTCTAATTTGACATATCACATTGCATTCAATGTCAAAATTTTGATTCTCCATCAAAAAACAAGTTTAGGACCTCAACAGCCACCGTTGTTCCATCTATTAAAATTCCTTTATACACTGAACCAAAGCTTCCACTCCCCAAAAGATTTGCATTGCAGAAATTGTTTGTCGCTTGAGATAACATTTTGTATGTGATCACTGGGAGGGCAATTCCACGAAATCTTTCAACCTCCTGATCATGTTTCTCCAACCCCCTCTTTCTATATTTTGCGACATCAATGATTATCCAAACAATGAGTACAATTGCAAAGCCCCCACTTGCTAAAAAAATATCAACTCTGGGCATGTTGACATTATTGTGCTTCTTTGCTCCATTGAACATACTGGCACATGGAATTTGGGAGCTCCACATAGTGCATAGTTCCCTAGGAACGACTCAGCAGAACGGTTTGCAAACTTTCCACCACTTGGATCTCTCCTTACAATAGATTGAAGGACAAGTCCAAGACCTGGATGTGCTGAAGTTTCTCCAACGATTTTGGTATGTCACCGGAAAGCTTGTTATGAGAAAGGTCAATAGTGTCAAGGTTTAACATGTGATCAATTGTTCAGGAACCATCAAATGTGTTCCGAGGAGATTCAAATACTCTAACATTTGGAGCTTTGATAATGATGTAGGCAACTCTCCACTCAGCTTGTTTGCAGAGATATCAATGATGTCCATCGTGGCTAAATTTCCGAGATTCAAAGGGAGGTGAATAGTGAAAGAGTTGTCTTGCAAGTATAAAACCAACAAGTCCTTCAACTCACAAAGACCAGGTGGTAGTGTTGATTTCAAATTGTTTGGGCTCAGATCTAGCCATTGCAAACTAGTGAGATTGTTTATAGAGCTTGAAATTAACCCAATTAGCATGTTGTGTCCAATATAAAAAACATACAAGCGGACCAACTGGTAGATTGATAGTGGGATTGGGCCTTCTGGTGCATTGTCATCAAGAAACAACTGCTGTAAGCTGTGCATCTGTCCTATATTTGGTGGAATGGGCCCTTTTATTTTGTTGGAACTCAAATCTAGGGAAATTAACTTGGTCAAGTTGGCTAAAGCCAGTGGGATAGACCTTCATCAGATTAAAGGAAAGCTGAAGTTTCAACAAGGTGGTTGTCAGATTTCCAACAGAGGCGGAAGAATGCCATTCAGAAGGTTTTTTGATAGACGAACTTCCTCTAGCAGTCGACAGTTGTCAAGGATGTGAGAATAGATAGCTCATGGTTGCCAGGGACATTGGTCAACCTATTTCTGTAGAGGTGCAGGCACCTGAGTTGTGAAAGACAACCTAATTCTAATGGTATCGGACCACTAAATTTATTGTTTTCTGCAGTAAGAACTCTAAGACTTGTAGCATTAGAAAGAGAAGCTGGAGAGGGCCATCAAAATTGTTTTCACCCATATAGAGTTGTTGGAGATTAGGCAGGAAGCGGCCAGCATCTTTTGGGAGATGCCCAGCCAGTTGATTGGTCGTGAAACCCAAACCCCAAAGATCGGATAGGTTAAGCAAGGTCTCAGGCAGTGTACCAGTGAGATTGTTCATTTCCACGTCAAAGCTGATCAAGTGAGTTAGGCGTCAACCAGAGTCCCGTACTGATTGACAATAAACCACTCCAGTTTTGTGAGATTAGCCAACACAACTGGAATAGTGTCTCTGAGCCTATTACCACCAATGCTTAAGAGTTTGAGTTCTCGCAAACTGCCTAGAAACTGTGTGATGCTTCCATAGAATTGGTTATCTACTGCTTGCAGTATTTGAAGACCTCGACAATGGCTCATGTTGTGGGTTCAACCCCTCAAAATTGGTTTTTCTTATAGAAAATATTCTAACTGAGGGAGGTGACTAAAATCAATGGGAAGATGACCATGGAAACTGACATCTGTAAGATCAAGAACCTGTAAGAGGAGAGATTGCTGATGTATAGAGAGAGAGTACCTTCAAGTGCTGTGTCGCTGAGGTTCAGACCATGACCCTTTGTGAACCAGGACTGCATGAAACTCCGTTCCACTCACAGAAGGAAATATTGGGATTCCAATTTCATAACACATTATAAGGGTCTTTAGTGACAAGGGATTTGAAAACCAGCAATGCAAATTGATCAATCACGTTGCTTAAGAAACATGGGCTGAGGGCACCTCCTTTTGGCCGAGAACCACAATCAAGGTGAATGAAGAAAAACACAAAAGAAAGACAAGCGACTGAGGTGACCGACCGGTGGTTCTCATGCCTGTCATATTTGTTATGTAGAACCTGCACGAACAGAAGCAGAAGGTCTTTAATTTATGTACGGATTCACTTCTAGAAAATTTGTGCGTTTCTTTACAAATTGAAGAAAACTCAGGTCTATTGCCTTGGAACATATTGCTTCACAATTCCAAATCCAGGTGCACGACTAATGATTACATCAATGAGACTTTTTCTTGGCCGCTCTTATCTTATTTTCCTTTACCAGTTTTCCACTCTATTCAGTCCCAAATCAAAGTTGTCAATTTGAACTTTTTTTTAAAGATTCCCAAATCTGGGCTTCGACCATAGTCACAAAGATCGTTTTTGCCTTTTAAATGGAGACATTTTTCTCAACGATGAGCTTAGGAAAAGGATAAAAACAATGGAAAAATATCGTACATTTTTAGAAAAAATTAAATAAACTTGAAATCAGAGAAAAATCAAATAAATGAGAAACTAATAAGGCAACATTAAAAAAATTGATAAGAACTAAATAAGAATTAGAAAGTGGAAACAAACAGTTTGACAATAGAAAAGAGTGAAAAAAGGCCTAAAGTGAAAAAAAGGAAAAAAGAGAATAATCCAGAAAAACAAGTTTTTTTGCTATGGCATTTTTTTTTCAAAAATAAAACGGCAGTTTTTGTCTTCTTATTAGTTGACTTATTTTTCACACATTTAATGCTTTTTTTTAAAAAAAATGCAACTACTCTGTTGCTTGGTTAGTGCAAATATGGGGATCCATATAATAGCATGCATAGTTTAGTTTTAACCAACGTAAATGAAGCAAGGATGGGATCAAGTTGAGTACGCTGTATCTTGCTAGTCAAACTATCTCATCAGATTAGTTGGAAATATTGGCTGAATCAGCTGATTTCTTCAAATCTCGACTAAATCAATTTGATTCAGTCCCCCTCTTATTGTTTTTTATTAGTTTTTATACATTGTCTGATTATGTTTTTTTTAAAAAAAAAATCCAAGTTTAATATTTTTATGTCAGGGAAGGGCACCTTTCTCGCCAGATTCTTCCTGTTACCGTTATGCAGATCTTGATAAAAATTACATGATAATACACTAGCTTGGATTGAATTATCAAAGTGCAGCATGGCAGGTCGCACTTTTCAACCTGCCATGTCGTAATCACAGGTTCTTTGGCAATCCATAGTAATTAGTAAAAAAGAGGCAGGCCCGTATCAAGAGAACTGAAAATATGAGGGCCATATTTAGAATTTCTAGAAGAATCAAGCCCCTAAATACAGTTTTTTCCACAAGAGATACGTTCTTTTCATCTCTCCAATGTACTTCATCACATGGAGTTATGTGTCCTATTTACTACCTTACTCTGTTTGAATTAATATGGAAAAATGAAGATGTGGTTCTCTTTAAAAAAAAAAAACAAAAATCTGTCAGTTCTTATCTCTGGTGTATAATATTCAAGTTCGTTATAATAAAATATTCATTTTCATTTTAGCTTTTCGGCTTTTCAGGGATGAGAATGATATCTGCATGATACTTTGTTACATTAGACAATCAATGGACTATCCTGATTGAGTATAAACCCCAAGTTTACAAAAATATATCTTTTTTTTCGTTTTCTTTTTTTGTTTTTGGCTCCCAAATTCAATTTTTTTTTAGAAGCAAAAAAAAAAGAACATTTATCTATTTCAGCATAAACAGAATTTTAGACCAATTAAAATCGACGAGACATTCACCATATAATAGCAAGAGGAAGGAAGTCTTGTGGCACCGACAGCTTAAAGAAACAAATTGAAATATTCATTGTGCCTTTATGTAATTTCTTCCAAATTGTAATTGGAAAGCAGCCTTTAGCTTTTTTAGAGATAGAAATTGGGTATTATCATGATCTTGTATACCAAAAATCTTGTAAGCGATAACCATTTTTTGTACTATATATATATATATATATATATATGTTGCTCAAAGGAATCAATAAAAATAAGTTCTCTCCAGCTTTATCTTTCACCCTTCCTCTGTTTTCTTCTCTAAGTTTTCTCACAAAGCAACAAGATCTTGATGGGTAAGGGAACAATGAAATAAGGCAACTATGAGAATGGCAGCTGTAGATAAACTTTTCCAACAGAAAAGTTAGGTAATGGAGACAATCCCTGTGATTGTACCTAGGAACTTGTGAGGAGTATGACTCATTCTTGGAAGTTTTGTAGTTTCGTCACTTATGATGGCTGTGAAGGGTAAAACCTATAGATTGGACTTAACCATGGCTTCCATGCATGCTGGAGAATTTGGAAGGTCTCCGTTCATAAAAAGTTTCTTAAACATTGAGGAGAAAAGACCAAAAATTTACGAAAATGGCAACTGAAACTTGCTTAGATTCCTTACTTAGTCAGACTCTCATACGAGCCAAGATTGGAAGGCTGCATTGGATTTACAGTGCAAATTTCGATTCCCATTCTACCATCTTTTTGGGTATTTGGGATTTCCTAAGAAAACAATAAGATGGTGGTGGGACAAACATATAATTTCTGAGCAGCAGCATCTTTAAACGAATTCCCATTCCTACTATTTGTTTTGACCTCATAGCCTTACTTTCAATCCAAGCTTTTCGATTCACATCAGTCATGTCAGTGGAAACTTTATTTTAAAGAAAATGGATCGAAAAGTCAGAATTTCGAGACACAAACCTTGAAATGTTCAAGCTTTTTACTGTAAATTTCACAGAAAACATGAATTTCATTGCTCCAGACAATCAGAATCCTAATTTTTGACTTCAGCTGTTATTTTGGTTATGAACGCGACCAGTCTTTGAAACCTTAATTTAATGTCCAAACTTGGGTGAACTTGGGCCCAATTATATGGAGTAGCCCCATGAGATCTGCCTCATAGTGAATTGAAAATATGTTAACCATATATTAAGTGTTTTATGAAAGGAAAAAAAAATCTAGCTCCACCCCTGATTCAGAAGAAAAAAAATCCCACAAAAATAAAAAAAGAACAGACAAGTCATGGGCTTGGTGCTGGGTGTGCAGGGCACCATTAATCTCTCCATCTGACTATCCGTGTAAATTGTGGCCCCTTGTTTTGCAGTTACCTCTGTTCGAATTTTCTTTCCCCTGTTGTTATCGAGCCAAGGACACCCTTTGGATCATGTCACCTATGCTATGGAAAAGTGCAGCATGGCTCGAGCTTGAACGCAAGTTCGAGTTAGCCAGTATTTAACTGTTCCTTTATTGTATATCATTTCTAGCGTAGGCAGCATATCTTCATGGCTAAAATATGGAATGAATAAAAATTATTACCATTAAAAAGACATGTTTTTTTCCTTTGCATCCTTGTATTGCTGAATGCATCGGAAGAAGCGGCATATATATAAAAGAACCAGCACCAAAGCAATTACAACAGAACAACTACAAAGAACCAGCACCAACAGAATTGCAACAGAACGACTACCGCAAACAGAATCAGCTTCAAACCAAACCATGCAATTGTTGCGACTGGAACCAAAATTTTCAACAAATTAGCCAATATAAATAAATGAACATAGTGCATGGACCATAAGGCTTAGGTCTGTCATACTCGATTCATACGTAGAATGAACAAATTGTACATATATCATAAGTTTTTCGTATAGGTTAAGTTGTCTTTTACATACAAGAACTTGCAAGAAAAGATGAAGAAGTCTTCCAAAATAAAGGCACTGCTTTCTGTCAACAAATATGAACTTTACCGCCTTGTAGATAATAATAATAATCATAGTGGGGTACTAAGTTGAGCAGTACTACTTCGAGGCTACCTTTTAATTGCACCTTGAAATATTTTTGATACCCACTCGAAAAGTCCCCAACCCAGACTTTCACTTGGAGTGACCAAATGCATTTTAAAATAATTTGTATACCCACTCAAACGTGCTCTTCTTCACAATTACAAGATGGTTTGATTCGATAAGAAAGAAGATGAGATGGTTGTAAAAGATACTTTCGATCTTTTTTATTTGCCTCCTCAAATTGAATACAAGAGAACAAGAACATAGGTCGGATGATTGTCTTTTTAAACAATTTGAGAAGTTTTTTGGTACCTGAAAGTTTAAGTATCCTTTATAATTATTTGTTTTCAATAAAAAACTCACACTCTGTTGTTCCAAATGAGAAAATGAAGAAAAAAAACAGTAAAAAGGATGAAAAAGAAAGATAAGTGATTATGGAGTGAGCTTTTTATATTAAACGAGCATTAAGTTAAAAAGTTGAATTCCTCCATTCATGCTTCCCCTCCTTCTTAGAAGCACCCCCACTTACAATTTTCAGAATTCTATTTAAAAAAATAAATACATAAAATTCATTTTGGCCTGGACATGCTTTTCTCATTGTCGTTTTTGTCTTAACACTGTTTGAAAACCATGCCTCAGTTTTCCACTGGACAATTCATTTAAGACAAGTTATCCAGTGAAACTCATTTGAGACAGTTTCCACCTATATTCATGCTTCCCCTCCTTCCTAGAAGCACCCCCAACTTACAATTTTCAGAATTCTATTTCAAAAAAATAATAAAAAAATATAATACTGCGGTGTTAGCGGCATCAAAATCAAGTGTGAATGTCATGTTTCGCAGCAGATCTTTAATTCAATGCACCAAAAGTTTGGATGGTTAGCATGACATCCATCTAGATGTTAGCCTGGACATGCTTTTCTCATTGTCGTTTTTGTCATAACACTATTTGAAAACCATGCCTCAGTTTTCCACTGGACAATTCATTCAAGACAAGTTATCCAATGAAACTCATTTGTGACAGTTTCCACTTACAATGTCATTTATGTAATGACTCATGGCCGAAGCCTAACTAGAATTTAGCAACATTGGATTAGAAATTACTCATGCTTAATCAGATATATCCCAATTAAATAATTACGTCAATATTTGAAACATCTATATTAACAACCATATTTTTTCAAAGGGTGAAACGAGCATAGCATAAACGGTCGGGCTTGAGGTGTATGGAGATGCATGTCTCTAGTCGATGCCCAAGTGGTGGAGTACGGTGTATAAGTTGAAGGGAGCATTGGTGGTACTACTAATGTACGTAGCTCAAAGCCCTATAGACTTGGGGAACGAGGGGTCTTAATGCTTCTTCTTTTTTGAGTGGTGAGTTATTGACTTTGAAAGGGTAACAACAACTCGCTAAGATTTTGCCAGGTAAAAAGTTTTATAGTCTATCTTAAGTAGTCATCCTCCAAATGCGTCACAACTTCTCACCATGGAAAAATTTTATATCATGCAAGCGAACACATATACATAGAAAGAATGGTAAGGCGATGTTGGTCAAGCTAATGCTCCCGACAAGGCTTGGACGCTCCTTTAAGCCAAAACCCCCTTTGAGTGGGATCCATTAGAGCCACAAAGACGGGTAGCCTTCGCATGTTGCAGGCCACATCAGTATGGGGATTGATAACCGCGTCCACCATTGCCTCGAATTCCTCTGATTGAGGCATTATCTTTCCTCTTCCTCCACCCTAGGCCCTGGCCTGCTGACCTGCCCAAATGCAAAAGACACAAATTAATTTCTTGAAACGTCACCGGTTTCATAATTTGCCGCGAAGTGTGAATGGTTATCATGCTTCAGTAGGCCTAGTAACAACAGTGTTTTCTTAAGCCATACCTTGGGCTTGTTCCTCTGAGGCACCGGCTGCAACTCCTGCTTCCCGTGTGCAAACTGCAACCACATGGTGTAAGAATGAACTATTACAACCACATTTCACATATGCTAGTGCAGATATATAACTAAGCCAATGCGTGCACACTCTACCAGCCTCCTATGGAAGCGGTGCTAAAACATGGGAAAAAAAAAGAACTAAAGCATGTATGTGGTTGTGGTTGGCATTTTGATGCATGCATCCATGGGAAAGGGAGCTCTCTCTTTATTCATTCTTTGATGTTCTTGAGAAAAGATGGACTCTCAATATATAGAGTACAGGCCAGACCATTTTAGGTAAGATAATCAAGCTGGAATCTTACTGATAAAAAAAGTGCCAAGAAAAAAGGGATCAAATCTCTTATCAAGATCTGCTATTGTTGTGCAGATCTTGATAAAAATTACATTATAACACACTAGCTTGGAGTGTATTAACAAAGTGTGACATGGCAGATCCCACTTTTCAACCTGCCATGTCATAATCACAGGTTCTTTTGGCAAGCCATAGTAAAAAGAGGCAGGCCCGTATCAAGAGAACTGAAAATATGAGGACCGTATTTAGAATTTCTAGAAGAATCAAGCCCCTAAATACAAATTTTTTCCACAACAGATCCGTTCTTTTCATCTCACCAATTTACTGCATCACATGGAGTTATGTGTTCTATTTACTGCCTTACTCTGTTTGAATTAATATGGAAAAATGAAGATGTGTTTCTCTTTTTTCTTAAAAAAAAAATCTGTCAGTTCTTATCTTTGGTGTATAATATTCAAGTTCATTATAATAAAATATTCATTTTCATTTTGGCTTTTCAGCTTTTCAGGGATGAGAATGATATCTACGTGATACTTTGTTACATAAGACAATCAATGGATTATTTATCCTGATTGAGTATAAACCCCAAGGGTTACCAAAAATATATCATTTTTTTTCGTTTTCTTTTTGTTTTTTTTAATCCCAAATTCAATTGTTTTTTTTTTGAGAATAAAAAAAAATGAACATTTATCTATTTCAGCAAAGCAGAATTTTAGACCAATTAAAATCGACAAGACATGCACCATATAATAGCAAGAGGAAGAAAGTCGTGTGGCACTGACAGTTCAAAGAAACAAATTGAAATATTCATTCTGCCTTTGTTTAACTTGTTCCAAATTGTAATTGGAAAGCAGCCTTTAGCTTTTTTAGAGATAGAAATTGTGTATTATCATGATCTTATATACCAAAAACTTGTAAGCCATAACCTTTTTTTTTACTATATATATGTTGGTCAAAGGAATCAGTAAAAACAAGTTCTCTCCAGCTTTATTTCCTCTGTTTTCTTCTCTAAGTTTTCTCTCGGTATCATTAGCAAAATGAGAGAGGAAAATCGACTGCTCCCTTCCGTTAACTCCAAAAAATCAAAGTTTGTAGAGAGGTTCTTCAGACACCTGGAATTGGAATAATCTTCTGCTCGACAGCTAGAATCGCCTGAAGAATCAGCAACGGCCTTCTTCTCTGCCACCTGATACACCTTCGTCTCAGCTAACTATTCCAGAGAACGGCGGGAAAGGAAGTCAGGGAAGGGCACCTTTCTCACCGGATTCTTCTGTACTCCGGCAGCAACCCCTATCGCCGGAATTTCTCAGGGTCGACTGCATTTCTCTGCTGTGGATGTCAGTGACGAGCCCATTGCAGATCCTCACAAATCATCTCCAGAAATCTCCTCTTGGCAGCTCCTGTTCTCAGCCTACAGGTTCAGCTCGACAGCAGGTTCTCTCAACCGTTCAATGAGTCACAAACTCAGGCAGTCATATTTGCTTCTGTTCAAAGGCTATGGTTTCCTCTCTGATTTATGGCAAAAGGGCTTCTCCAATGGTGGAAAGAGGGAGGAAATAAATTTGGTGCGGTCAGACTGTAACGAGGGTTTTTTTTTCTTGGGCAGGCTTTGAACTATTTCTCTGTTTTCTCTGAGGAGAGCTTGACGGTGATAGTCTGAGATCCCTGGATTTTCTGCCCCTTGAACGTGAGCATCAAAGCAAAAATTCGTGAAGCCTGCTCTGTTTGCGTAGAATGAACACCACCGACTCGGGATTCATCAAAGATCTTAATTCACTCCTCCTATTTTGCTCTCAGCCCTGCAACTATGGCTTCTCTATTTTCTAAGGTTAGTTTTTTTTCTCTTTCTCTGCGTCAAGACAATTTGAGTCTTGGAAGTCGTTGAGTCAATACTTGGAGCCGGAAAAGGAGGAGGAAGACGTCTGCTGCTGCTCAAGGGAGACCTGCTGCTTGGCCTGCTTGCCGAAGGAAAGGGGGAAGTGAACCCTCATTCCCTCATATATCTCTGCCTCCTCTCCCTCCATGGTCGTGTTTCTGGATCAATCTTTGCTGACGACAGGAAGAGATGCAAGTGATCATTTTTTTCCGAAGCCCAGCTGACCATTGTCTTCCTTCTCTAAGAACAATGAGAAGGAACTATGGAAGACCAAGAAAAGAATAATGGTGACATCAGCAGTTCAAAAAATTCTCGTGACTGATTCCTTCTTTTTACATCGTTCAGATATGATAATCCCAGAAGTGTTTCCTTCTTTTTACATCATTCTTATAATCCCAGAAGTGTGTTGGTATCTCAAGCACTTAACAGTGACAATTATGCCATTTGGAGTAGAGCCATGATAATGGCCTTGTCAGCCAAAAATAAACTAGGCTTCATAGATGGATCTATCAAAGAGCAAAAGAAGGAGATAAGAATCGTGCCTTATTAGTTAGATACCAATAAGATGATTCTTTCATGGATTTTAAATTCTATTAGCAAAGAAATTGCTGCTAGTATTGCTTATGCTACTTCTTATCAAGATGTATGGGAAGCATTAAAAAGCAGGTTTACTCAGAGTTTAGCACCGAGAATATATCAACTGCAGAGTTCTATATGAGACTTCAACAAGAGACTCTATCAGTTACTATGTACTACACAAAAACTAAGGTGTTATGGGATGAACTTAACTCTTATTCTCCCATACCATCTGGTTCATGTGGTGCTATGAGAGTTTACTCAGATCATATTAAAAGACAAAGAGTAATCCAATTCTTGATGGGGCTAAACGACTCGTAGTGAGCAATTCGTGGTAAAATCTTACTACTTGATCCCTTGCCCAACATTAACAAAGTTTATGCTTTAGTTCTACAGGAAGAAAAACAACGTGAAGCAAGATTCACGTCGTCACATTCCTCGTCACCAGTTTGGCCTCCATTGAAACTGGCGAGGTCATCTCTGCAGCCGCGGATATTCATTGTCACCGACATCATTGTCGTCGACATCGGTGCTATATAAGACGACAATGTACTGGTCTTGGGAGGAGATGGGCAATGTCGTTACGGTGCCAGGTGCAAGGTGTTTTATCTCTCCCTCTTTCTGTATGTGTGGTACACTAGACAACCGCGTCGTGCTTGGCTGGCAAGACAGCGAATTCCTCGCAGGAATTGGGTTCACCCAGTGCTCTTAGGATGTTAGGAGGAGAGTGCACTAATACAGTGCAACCATAGTTGAACTGGCAAGCTTCACACGGTTATAGAAATCGTAAGCTGCCCAAATGGGACTCAAGAAACCATGGTTATACTCTGAAAAAAATAACCGGTGACATGTCGTGGACCATTTAACCTTCAAAGTTTGAAAGCCGTATTCACTAGAACCTGCAGGTACCTTAGTTAGAACATGCGCTTTGATGTTTGCCAATGGAAACAAACAAAACAAGCGATAATAGCTGGGGCGCAGCTAATATTCATCAATCCCAGGTCAAACTGTAGGTTATGAACATAACCTATACAACTTGCTAGCAGTTCCATTCAGATGATGAGGTGAGATTTGATCTGGCAAGCTCTTACCTCTTTTTACAACTTGTGCTTTTAATTAGTTTACACATGAAGAAAATGTAGTCTCCCTTAAACACAAAAAGTGAATATAGTCTGACTCAATAGTTAAATTAATGGACAATGTGGCATAACAGCAAAATAAGTGACGCAGAATTTGAAGTTATAAGTTATAAGCACAAGCAGAGTGATGAGATCAATTAGCACGTCAGCAGTGCAGCTTCTTTGCGGATCATTTGTTTGACGAGTTATGCGTGACTCTATGTCAGAAGTAACACATTATTACTGCCTTACGAATCTGTCTTAAAAATTCCTATAACAAGTGTTCCGTGGATCTGGTTCATTTTTTAAGTAAATTAGCTTCATAGATAGATCTATCAAACAGCCAAAATAAATAATTGTGCTTTCTTTTTTTTGTTAAATTCAAGTTGTTGGAAGAGTCTTAAAGTCTGGTGCTCATGAAAATTAAGTGATATCACTTGTTGTTTTGCACACTCGGTGTCTCCGGCAGCCGGCAGATCACTTCAATGTGACTTTTTTTAATTTCAAGGACTTCTTAGTCTGGTGCTCATGAAAAGTAAGTGATATCCCTTGTTGTTTTCCACACTCGGTGTCTCTGCAGGGCGGCAGATCACATCAATGTGACTTTTTAAATTTCAAGGACTTCTTATTTCCACATCCAGCAACTTAGTTGGCACGTAAGATTACATCAACAAGACTTTTTCTTCACAACCATTAACAACATATTTCCAATGTCATGTTCCCTTCCCTTATTGTCAGTTTTCAACTTTTTTTTTGTGGTCTTTTCAATCGAATGGCCTAACTGCATTTAGTGGACGGGCCTGTTGGTAGGGCTGCACAGGAGCGTCGAGCTTGGCTAGCTCGTAATCTTTTTTTGAAAAAAGTGCCAAAATAAAAAACGTGGTTTCCTGTCTTTTTCATTTTTAGCATTTTTCATACTTTCTAAATGTCAAATTGCTTGTTTCCATTTTGTACTTCTTATTTGTTGTTTATCTTGCCTTATCATTACTCATATAACTTTTAAGATTTTTCAAATTTTTTTCAAAGTTAAGTTACCACCATATGGACGGTGGATTCTTTTGCTCTTATTCCAAGTCCAACTAGAAATATGACTACCAGGTTGCATCTTCTGCTATGTTGGCCACTGCATGACATTCGATTGGCCTCTATGCTAAACTGAGAAACAATTTGCTGTTTCTTTGTTCTTGGGTGGTTTGAACTTTGAAGATTAGACCATAATGAACAGTAGTTTTAAGAATCTTAATATTCACTTGACAGCTCCCCATTGTTATTCTACTGGATCCTAATAAATTGGCTGAACCTTGTAGTTACCCCCAAAATTTCAAGGTGAATATATATCTAGCGTTTTCACAATTATTTTCAACAATTTTGGGTCTCCAATACTCCAATTTATTGCAATTCTGATCCAGTTTCCCTCTAATTTGGTTACCGACTATACTAGACTCATCTGAATTTAAATCTAAACTTCCCAACACAGGCCCTATAAAAAAAGATCCATAGTCCCAATCTGGATCTAAAACTGAGCTCTAGATCTAAAACTAAGCCTTAGATCCAAATTCAAAGTTTTAGTTCGAAAATTGAACTTAGATCTAGATCCAACTCCAAATCCAAGCTCCTACTCCAAAATCCAGCCCTAGATCAAAAAAGAAAGTTAAAAGTTCATAATTACACTCGAGAATCAAAAATGCAATAGGACATAGATTCAGAAAATCGCCCACAGGTCTAGATTAGATCACTCAAATGTTTGAAATCGAGCCCAAGAATCAATTCTCAACATCATTCGTCAGCTCCCCCTTGCTTTTCACTCAACTTGGGTGGGAAATATGAGTGTGCGCCGGCCAAGCCCAAGGATCAATTCTCAATTATCTCTTACTCTTCCACTAGTTTTTCTCTTTATTTCTTTCCACTCACTCATAAATCTTTCAATTTCTCTCTCTTAATTTTCTCCTAAAATTTTTTGCTCTTTTACTACTTTTTCTCTGTCTATATTTTCTTTCTCTTAACAATCTTTACCTCACTCTCCCTAACTGTTTTGATAGAGGTTAATGAAATACTTGGCTTTATAAAATTTTAACTTCTTTACCAAGTACCACACCACATATAGGTTGAAGATGATGTTTGGGTGAATATGAAATGCATTGAAAATGAACATAGCCTTAAGACTAGTTATCCATGATAAATGTGTCAGGAATGTCCAAGCCTCATACCGAGGGGCTTGTCCCTTTTTTCCTCTTTTGAAAATAAACATCACTGTTAATATATTGGGACGCAAACAACCCTATTTACAAAGAAGGCAATATCTGGCTTGGTGAGGGACACATTGCAATGCACCAACAATACTTCAATATAAAGAAGCATCCTTAAACTTTGAAACTGTGACTGGCAAATAATTTTATGAATGTGGCCATCGGCGTGTTCATGGGTTTGGCTTCATGCATTTTTGTATGCTTGAAAAGATTACAGATATTACTTTCTTGGATAAACACCAAGTCTTCATCTTAAGATTGGTGGATTCACTTCCTAGGAAATAGAATGAAGATTTTCCAAGTGTCACTTTTGCGTGTAGGGGGGAGGGTCTTCTATTTGACTCACAGCATATAATTCTCATCCTCCTCATTCAAGGGCTTTTCTTTTGATAACATTGGACATTGGTGCAAAACATACTGGAATTGTGCATTTTTATTCATTTTTCTTGTTGTGCATTTTTTTGGTAGGTTTGAGAAATTGTGCTGAGGATATAGTACACCAAAATTCTAGAAAATTGAAAGGATTTATGTGAACTATGGCTATAGTGGTGTCCTTACTTAGAACAAAGCACAAACTGCAACAATTGTTAAAGTTCCAAGCCTCTTTCACATAACTGGCACTGGAAATATGAGTTGTTCTACAGGATTAGTCACTCAAATGCCTTAGGATTAGAACACACAAGCATATCAAGCATATCTTTATTAAATTCTATATGCAACTGTAATTGAGCAATGCAAGTGAGGGCTCTCAATGAAAGCAATCAAACTACATTTCCACCTCCAACTATTTTAGCCAATGGCTGGCCGTGCTTGGAATTAAACTCATTGTATCTATGAAGATATTTGAGTTATCCTTCTATCATTCTTGTCTTCTGTCGTATCCTTCTCAGCTTTACAACCAATTCCTTCATGTCCATTCTCTTATTTGGAGACACCCTTGAACATGAAAAACCTATCTCCATGATCATCACCAACAGATCATTGATAGCGGCTGATCTTTTAGTAGTAGTAATGTTGCTTTCGTTTAGAAGATGGCTGTCAATGACATCTGAAACTGCAACAGGAAATGCTTCAGCCACCCATTGCCTCAAATAAAATCCCCATCAAACTGTTCATCAGTAGGCTTTCTTCCTGTAAACACCTCAAGGAGGAGAATTTCCATAGCTGTAGACATCGGCTTTGGTTGTCACCTTTCCAGCCACCCCAAATTCTAATTCAACCATTCAACAATATTAGACATGAAAAGCAAGCACAATATAATCGGCTAATGCTCATCCATGACACAATTGCACTAATTGATTTTGGGCAGAAGGCCTGGAAATTAATGGACTTAAGATCCATTGAACCTCCAATTGGGCCTTTCTCATTTTGTTATTCTGATACACATCTAAAAAGAATATATAGAACAGAAGTCCAACATATATGGTGTTCAAGTACCCTTAAAAGAAATCAAACATGTATACATACATACATATATATATATATATATTATTTATTTATTTATTGTAGAGCCTGTGAGGTTTGTTGAGATTCATTAATTGTACGGTGTTGCTTGATTGTCGTCCTCTCCCTGATTGTCATAGATTCTCTTATCAGTCACAACTTCTCACAATAGAAAATTCTTTATGCCATGCAAGCTAACAAATATTTGCAGAAAGAATGGTAAGGTGATGTTGGTCAAGCTAATGCTCCAGACAAGGCTCTGACGCTTCTTTAAGCCAAAACTCCCTTCGAGTGGGTTCCCCACTATTATATTTTGGATATGCAGAAAGAATGGTAAGGCGATGAAGAATGTTGAGAGAGAGAGAGAGAGAGAGAGAGAGAGTTCAGGGATCCATTAGAGCAATAAAGATGGGTAGCCTTCACTTTTCGCAAGCCACATCAGCATTGGGATTGACAACCACTTCCACCATCACCTCGAATTCTTCCGTCTGAGGCATTGTCTTTTTTTCCTATTTGCTTGGCACCACTTCCAGAGGCCTGCTTAATCCTTGAGCACTCACCCTAGGCCTGCTGACCTGCCGAAATGCAGAAGACACGAATCAATTCCTTGAAAACATCACCATTTTCATAATTTGTCACGAAGTGTGAACGGTTATCATGCTTCAGTAGGCCTAGTAACAACGTGGTTTCTTAAGCCATACCTCGAGCTTGTTTTTCTAAGGCACCGGCCGCAGCTCCTGCTTTCCGTGTGCAAACTGCAACCGCATAGGCGTGAGAATGAACTATTAGAACCACATATCAGATATGCTAGCAGCACGCACACTCTACCAGACTCCTATGGAAGAAGTGTTAAAACATGAAAAAAAAAAGAACTGAAGCATGTACGTGGTTGTGGATCGGCATTTTGATGCCTGCATCCAAGGGAAAGGGAGCTCTCTCTTTATTCATTCTCTGATGTTCTTGAAAGAAGATGGACTCTCAATATATAGAGTACAGGCCAGACCATTTTAGGTAAGATAATCACGCAAGAATCCTGCGTGATAAACAAAGTGTCAAGGAAAAAGGGATCAAACCTCTTATCAATGTCTGTTATTGTTATGCAGACTACATTTTCAGTGGTTAATGGATTGAGATAGAAATTGTGTATTATCATGATCTTGTATACCAAAAGTCTTGTAAGCGATAACCTTTTTTTGTACTATGTATATGTTGCTCAAAGGAATCAATAAAAACAAGTTCTCTCCAGCTTTATCTTTCAAGGTTCCTCTGTTTTCTGTCTGTTAAAATAAAATATTTTTCATTTTTATTTTTTGTATTTAGGTCCACCGATTTTCAAGAAAAACAAGGTGAGTGATTCTCTCGTGTCCTCCCAACTTCTCCAACAGTATCGGTGACAACTTTTCATGATGTTCTTAATGAGAAGTTTGCCGAATAACTTCAGCTTTTGCCAACGGCCCTGCTACACCCACATTGCATAATGTACCAAGCAACTTCCCTCGTCACCCTGTTCGTTAATGCTCTTTAAACAATACTTATAATTAGACTGGAAATTGAAGATGCTTTGCTTTAAACAAGTCACTTTTAACAACTTCCTTTCCATTCAAAACAAAGGCACTGTTAAGATTACTTTATGTAAATCAGAAGCGGAGCCACATTCTGGCTAGGAATGGTAGGTTCGAGCCAAGGAGAGCCAGCTTGAATTTATTCTTGTCTCAAAAGCCAAGATCGAACTTAGCTTGAATGCTCAAGATAAGTACGAGTGGACTAGCTGCACGAAACTCAAATCGCTGATGCTAAACTCAAGCCCAGATTGGGCTGGAGCTTAGCCGGGCCATTATTTAAAAAAAAAAAACAATTTGAACATGAGTAGAAACAGCCAGGTTATAATTTGAGAATTTGGAGCTTGTTAGCAAGGGGGAAATCCGATATAGCAAGTTGTGATGATGTTGTAAATAATCTTTTACATGTTATCTTATTGATCTTACTCAAGTGATCTTACTCAGGTTTACGTAAGCTGAGCTTGCCAAGCTCGAACTCTACTAGTTTACTTAACTTTTACCCGAACAAGACGTGTTTATTAGATGAGTGGAGCTCGATCAAGTTTAACTAAGAGAGGTCAAGAGTGAACCAGAGATGGCTCTACTCATAAACATACATAATACTGTGACGGCGTCCTCCTATGGAGTAATTGAATATGCCGTGTGTCACTGAAGAAGACATCATGCCATGGATTGTCCAAGAAATGCTGCAATACTTCATGCAGTGAACAAATAAGACCATCTAAACTGAGAAGGAAAGCATCAAATAGCAAACCTGGTTATATGCACCATACTGGTGCAAAATTTTGTGCTCAAGTACGGTTAATGACTAAAATACCCTTAGTTGACACTTAAAAAACTTTTTGTAAAGACAAAAATAGAATGAAAAAAGTAAAGAACATTTCTTTTTAACAAATGACCAAAATGTCCTTCCATCGTTTGCTGCATAACGTCTGCTATGTTGGCCACTGCATGACATTCGATCAGCCTCTATCTTAGACTGAGAAACAGCTTGTTGTTTCTTTGAACTTCCTGCAAGAAGATTCAGTCCCAAGAAATCTGCATAAATGTTGACCATCAATCGATCTTTTGGGCATTCGGCCCCGCCACATCGCTATATATATATGAACTTCGTTCTTGGATGGTTTGAACTTTGAAGATTAGACCATAATGAATGGTAGATTCTATGAATCTTAATATTCTTCTGACAGCTCCCATTGAGATTCAACATGATCCTAATAAATTGGCTGAACCTTGTACGTACCCCCAAGTTTTCAAGTTTCATATATATCTAGCATTTTCACAATTATTTTCAACAATTTGGGATATCAAATACTTCAATTTATCGCAGTTCTGATCCAATTACCCTCTAATCTGGTTATCGACTATATTTTGGAACTCATCTGAATTTAAATCTAAACTTCCAACCTAAGCCCTACCTCAATCCCTACCTCAATGTAGGCTGATAATTCTTGTCAAATATAGATCTAAACTCAATCCAAAATCCCAAGTCAAGATCCAAAAAACCATGGCTTAGATCCAGATCTGGATCCAAATCCCAACTTTAGATAAAAAATAGATCCCTAGATCCCTAGCTGGATCTAGAACTGAGCTCTACATCTAAAACTAAGCCTTATATCCAAATTCAAAGTTTTCGATCCAAAATGGAACTTAGATCTAGATCCAAATCTAATTCCAAGCACCAAATCCAAAATCATGCCCTAGATCCAAAAAGAAAGTTAAAAGTTCATAATTACACTCAAGAATCAAAATCGAGCCCAAACTAGGAAAATAGATACAGAAAATCGCCCATAGTCAATATTAGATCACTCAAATGTTTGAAATTGAGCCCAAGAATCAATTCTCAACATCATTCGTAAGCTCCCCCTCGCTTTTCACTCAATTTGGGTGGGAAATATGTGTGGGCGTGGGGCCGAGCCCAAGAATCATCTCTCAACTATCTCTTTCTCTTCTACATGTTTTTCTCTTTATTTCTTTCCACTCACTGATAAATCTTTATTTCCGTCTCTTAATTTTCTCTTAAATCTCTTGCTCTTTGCTAGTTTTTCTCTGCCTATATTTTCTTTCCCTGAAAAATCTTTACGTTGCTCTCTCTAACTGTTTTGAAAAGGTTTGTGAAATACTCTCCTTGAAAAATAATTTCCTTCCTTTAAATACTGTTTGATTGGAAGTTAAATCTAATATCGAGTGAGTGAACAACTTCATGCCAAGTTTTTCGAGTACAGCACCATCGACAAGGGCCTCTGAATTTTTTGTATGAGCTCTTTTTTCATTTTTTCTTTTTACTGAAAGCTATCAAATAAAAGGCAGAAGTTAATTACTTCTTCATGTCATCTTGTCAATCGAAGAACATGAAGCAAAATTATTGCTCCTGCACTCAATTCAACCTTTCTTAACTGAACGTAAGTACTCATGCAGTAAATGCCCTCGGTTCACACTTGTCCAGAAAATTCAAGACTATTAAAAAGTCAAAAGGCAAAACTGTGTGAGGCCTGTGCTTGAAATTACATACTGTTTGCATGGATCCAGGTTCTATCTCAAAATTTTAAAGAAAAAAATTATATATAAATTTTACTTGTCTCATATAAAAATTTTAAAAAATGATATTTCGATCTCTATCAAAATTTAAAAACTTTAATTCGACTCTCTTCATGACAAAATTTTGACTTCATCCTTGTTCATATAACTCTTTTTTTTTCATCCTCTAGTAAGCAAAAGTTTTACATTTCTCCTACCTCTATTGGTATAACTGTATTGAAACTGAAGTATGGTACACCCACCAACTAGAACGTCACAATTCATTTTTAATGCACTCCAAAAACAAAACCTAAACAAATTTTGGTACGCAAACAACCCTATTTACATAAAAGGCAATATCTGGCTGGGTGAGGGACACATATTTGCAATGCACCCACCCACAATACTTCAATATAAAGTAGCGTCCTTAAACTTAGAACTGTGACCGGCAAATAATTTTATGAATGTGGCCATCGGCATATTCGTGGGTTTGGCTTCATGCATTTTTGTATGCTTGAAAAGATTAAAGATATTACTTTCTTTGATAAACACCAAGCTTCCTCTTAACATTGGTGGATTCACCTCCTAGGAAATAGAATGATGATTTTCCAAGTTTCACTGTTGCTTGTAGGGGGAAGGGTTTCTATTTATCTAACGGGGTCATTTTGATCACTTTTAGTCCATGACACATGGTCCTTTGTTAGAGGGCCATTACATATTACATGCTCCAATAACACAATGATGCTCACAGCATATAATTCTCATCCTCCTCATTCAAGGGATTTTCTTTTGATAACATTGGACATCAGCACAAAACTTACTGGAATTGTACATTTTTATTCATTCTTGTTGTGCATTTTTTTGCTAGGTTTGAGAAATTGTGCTGAGGATATGGTACATTAAAATTTTAGAAAATTGAAAGGATTTATGTGAACTGTGGCTATAGTGGTGTCCTTACTTACAACAAAGCACAAACTGCAATAATGGACAAAGTTTCAAGCCTCTTTCACAGAAGATTAGTCACTCAAACACACAAACATGTAAGCATATTAAGCATATTAAGCTATCTTTATTAAATCCTATACGCAACTGTAATTGAGCAATGCATGTGAGAGCTCTCAATGAAAGCAATCAAACTACATTTCCACCTCCAACTATTTTAGCCAATGGCTGGTCACTCCCAGGAATTAAATCTCATTGCATCTATGGATATATTTAAATTATCCTTCCATCATTCTTGTCTTCTGTCGTATCGTTCTCAGCACTACAACCACTTCCTTCATGTCCAATTCTAATTCTGGTCGTTCTCATCATAACCAGCGGCTATTCATAGCAGCTGATCTTTCAGTTGGAGTAGTATTGCATTCATTAAAAAGTAGCTGTCAATGACATCTGAAATTGCAATAGGAAATGCTTCAGCCACCAATTGCCTCAAACTAAAACCCCACCAAACTGTTCATCAGTAGGTTTTCTTCCTGTAAACACGTCAAGGAGGAGAATTCCGTAGTGGAAGACATTGGCTTTGGCTGACACCTTTCCGGCCATCCCAAATTCTAATTCAACCACTCAACAATGTTAGACATGATTAGCAAGCAAAATATAATTGGCTGATCTATGACACAATTGCACTAATTGGTTTTGGGCAAGAGGACTGGAAATTAATGGACTTAAGATCAATTGAACCTCCAATCCTGCCTTTCTCTTGTTGTATTCTCAAATATACATCTAAAAAGAATACAAGATTATGATTTAGATATATACGTGGTTATCATTGACCTATCTCAAGGTTCTCTTAAATGGCTCCAAATCGAGTGAATTATTCAGCAGTGCCGATTGTTAGCCAGTCTTAAGCCATTAGGTAGAAAGGTGTTTACGATTAGGATTCTTTTATAAAAGAAAGGAAAAAAGTTTATAAACTCTGTTAAAAGAAGAAGATCAATTGAAGATTCTTGTCAGTTGAGGACATGCAAACAACTAATGTGTACAGATCAACGAATGCATTGTCCATGTAAAATAGTTTATCAATGACCTTTACATTATTATTGAGTTACGAACCACTTGTGCTTGTCTTTATGTGTGAACTACCAAATCATGATGATTAGATAGATCATCGGTGTTTTCATATGAATTAATATATTTATTGATGATATAATTAGTCAGAAACAAATTATATATATATATATATATATATATATAATATATATATATATATATATATATATATATATAAGTGGGCTACCTGTGTTACTGATGACTCCATTTCTTATTTTGTGACCCTAAAAAACAGTCTCAATGCTAAAAACGGTTGCCAAAACATTGACTATGATCAATGCTTTTTTTTGCAATGCTTTAAACAATACAAATTTTTAAAAAAAATGCTTAGTCAGCTGATTTCAATATAAATAAGTAATGACTGAATATATATATAAAGAGAGAGGAGAGAGAGAAAAAGAGAGTCCACTAGGACTGGCAAACCCACCCACTTTCTCTTCGTCTCTCTTTATCTCACCTCATCACCTCTCCAGCCCCTCCCATGCGATCCACTTCTCTTTCACTTTCTTTGTGAGAGCATTATTAAAGAGAAAGAGAGTGTGTTCACACATGCACACACAACTTAAGAACTCAAAGCCAGGACAGGTTGACTAAGAAATGGTACATGCAATTATACTCACTTCGAGAGACAAAATTAATAAAAAGACCAAAAAATAAGAGATAGTACATAACTGTTGCAATGTATCCGGTGATTCTGATAGTCGCTGTAAGAGTAGAAGACTTCAGACCAACTGGAATCTTTGCAATGCCAAAACGCTAACGTATGCTGTCATGCTCCCATCTAGAAGCACATTACATGGCTTCAGATAACAATGAACTATAGCCTCCGAGTAACCATGGTGAAGATATTCTAGAGCACAATCCACATCAATCATAATATCCAATCTCTGAAAGAGATTCAAGTGATGGCCACCCGAATGTAGACAGACTTCTAGGCGCTCAAGAGGCATGTATTGGAGAACTAAAGCCTTGAAATCTCTACTAGAGCAAGACGTAATGACTTTAACGAGGTTTCAGTGCCTTATTTGGCACATGACAGTGCACTCGATATCAAAACTTTTAGATGCTCCTTCAAATAACAAATTAAGGACCTTAACAGCAGCTGTTATTCCATCTGCTAGAATTCCTTTGTACACTGTGCCAAAGCTTCCACTTCCAAGAAAGTTAGCATCACTGAAATTGCTCGTTGCATGCAATAGCTCTCTGTAGGAAATCATTGGGAGTGTAATTCCTCGTAATCTTTCAATGTCGTCAGGACGCTTCGACAACCCCTCTTTCTATAGCATGAGATACCAATGAGTGCAAACAATGACCAAAAGTGCTGAGCCTCCACTTGAGAAAGCAGCAATGACTCTAGACATGTTTTTCTTACTTTGCCTCGCTGTTTTGTCTAAGCACAATGGGCATGGAATTTGAGAGCTCCACATAGTGCATAGTTCCCTAGGAACAACTCGGCAGAAAGGTTTGCAACTTTTCACCACTTGGAATCTCTCCTTGCAATAGATTGAAGGACAAGTCCAAGACCTGGATGTGTTGAAGTTTCTCCAATGATTTTCATATCTCACTGGAAAGATTGTTATGGGAAAGGTCAATAGTGTCAAGGTTTAGCATGTGATCAAGTTGTTCAGGAATGTGTCCAACAAATGTGTTATGAGAGAGATTTAAACACTCTAACATTGGGAGCTTTGATAATGATGCAGGCAACTCTCCACTCAGCTTATTTGCAGAGATATCCATGTCGATCATCATGGTAAAATTCTTGAGACCTAAAGGCAGGTGACCAGCGAAGGAGTTCTCCTGCAAGTATAGCTCCAACAAGCCCTTCAACTCACAAAGACTAGGCGGTAGTGCTGATGATAAATTGTTGGAGCTTAGATCCAGCACTTGCAAACTAGTGAAGTTGTTTATAAAGATTGAAATCGACCCAATTAGCATGTTGTGTTCAATATAAAAAATAAACATGTGGACGAAAAGGTAGATTGATAGTGGGATTGGGCCTTTTAAAGCATTGTTATCAAGAGAAAGCATATGTAAGCTGTGCATATGTCCTATGTTTGGTGGAATGAGCCCTTTTATTTTGTTGGAATTCAAACCTAAGGCAATTAACTTGGTCAAGTTGGCTAGGGCTAATGGGATAGTACCTTCAATCTGATTAGAGGAAAGGTCAAGTTCCAACAAGGTGGTTGTCAGGTTTCCAACAGAGGCCGGAAGAATGCCATTCAGATGGTTTTATGACAGAAAAACTTTCTCTAGTAGTCGATAGTTGGTGAACGATGTGAGAATGGAGGGCCCATGGTTGCCAGGGACATTGGTCAACATATTTCCCCGAAGGGAAAGGTGTGTCAGTTGTGACAGACTACCTAGTTCTAATAGTATCAGACCACTAAATTTATTACTTTCTGTAGTAAGACGTTGAAGTCGTGTAGCATTAGAAAGAGAAGCCGGGAGAGGGCCATCAAAATTGTTTATACCCTTATAGAGTCTTTGGAGATTGGGAAGGAAGCGGTCAGCATCTTTAAGGAGATGCCTTGTTAGTGTATTGATCGCGAAACTCAAATCCTGAAGAGCGGATAGGTTAAACAAGCTCTTAAGCAATGTACCAGTGAGATTGTTCATTTCCACACTAAAGAATGTCAACTGGGTTTTGCTTCCCAACTTAGAAGGAATGTTCCCTTGCTTGTGATTTTTACCAATATTAAGGAACTCCTGCTTTGAGAGGTTGGCAAAACTGACTGGAATGGTGCCCTTGAGCCTATTACCATAAAGGTTTAGGATCTTGAGTTCCTGCAAACTTCTTAGGAACTCCGGAATGCTTCCGTAGAATTGGTTATCTTGTGCTGACAGTATTTGGAGACCTAGACAATGGCTCTGTGTTTGTGGGATCAACCCTTCAAAATTGTTTTTTCTTATAGAATGGTTTTCTAACAGAGGAAGACGACTAAAATCAATGAGAAGGTGACCATGGAAACTGTCATCTGAGAGATCAAGAACCTGTGAGAAGGATAGATTGCTGCTGTATGGAGAGAGAGTACCTTCAAGTGCCTTTTTGGAGAGCTTCAGAGCAAGTACCCTTTGTGAACCATGACTGCATGAAACTGCATTCCAGTCGCAGAACGAGATGTTGGAATTCCAATTCGATAACACATTATAAAGGTCTATAGCGACAAGGGATTTGAAAGACAGCAATGTGAATTGATCAGTCACGTTGCTCAGAGAAACAAGGGCTGAGGGCACCTCCCCTGGGCCGAGAACCACAATGAAGGTGAAGAAGGAGAAACACAAAACAAAGACGAGCAGCTGAGGTGATCGACCGGTAGTTGCCATGGCTGTCCACTTTGTTATGCAGAACATGCATGAGCAGGAGTTCAAGGTCTTCAATTTATGTATAGATTCTCTGCTAGAAAATTTGTCCTTCAATTTATGTATAGATTCATATTTCCAAATAGAGGGCACGGCTGATGATTGCATCAATGAGACTCTTTCTTGTTTCCCTTTACCACTTTCAACTCTATTGAATCCCAAATCAAAGTTCTCAATTGAACTTCTTTTTTCCCCAGATTTCCCGAACTGGTTTCAACCAAAGTCACAGATATGTTGTCTGCCTTTTAAATGGCAAGGTTTTTCCATCATACAATATGGTTAGCATGGAGAAAACAGGAAAAATGTGGTAAGTTTTAAAAAATTGAGTAAAACTTAAAAGTAAGGGAAAATAAGAAGAATGGTAGGCAATTTGAAAAAATAAGTAGATGAAAAAAATTAGAAGTTGGAAACGAGCAGTTTAGCAATAAAAAAGTATGAAAACATGTCTAAAATGAAAAAAAAGGGAAAAAATGCAAAAAAAACTGGAAAAAGGCATTCTCAGTTTAGCAATAAAAAAGTATGAAAAATGTCTAAAATGAAAAAAAGGGAAAAAATGCAAAAAAAACTGGAAAAGGGCGTTTCTTTGGTGTGGCACTTTTTTTCCAAAAAATTACTTGAATCGGGTGGTTCGTTCAAATTTATGCTAAATCAATTGGATGTAGTCCATCTGTTTTTTAAAAAAAGTTATTGGTTTTTATTATCTTATATAGGTTGTTTATTTATTTTTCAAAACAATATAATTTTCATATTTTGTGCTGATTCACAACCAAATCATTTAAATCACCAGATCAACCAGCACATGAAAGTTGCTTAGTAACTTTATCCACTCATTTTAGAAGCTGAAGTTTCAAAGGTCGCAATCAGACGGATCACGGATCACGATGGCCAGTTCTTAGTTTTTAAGGAGTCCAAATTTTTTTATATCCAGGTTGGATCTGATTTATTTGGGTTAATCCAAATCGAGACCCAATCTAACTTATATATTTTTTTTATTTGTCAATATTCAGATTTAATGATCTGGGCCAGATCCAACCTGTTGACAGTGCTAACTCCATAAAGCCACGCATTCTGACAGGGTCATAGTTAATTGCGCTAATGTCCCACTTGTATATATATATATAGAGAGAGAGAGAGAGAGAAAGAGAGAGAGAGGAGAGAGAGAGAGGGAGAATTAAAACCTTTAAATGTAGAAGAAATTTATTTGATTGGATTTGAAGCGTCAAAGGTGAAAAAGGGCAACACCATCACCAATGGTCCAATAGCCAAGCCATTGCATCCCCATACAAATAAATTCAAGAACTGAAAATAAATCCAAGTAAAAATCCTCATCATACATTTGGATCCGGATAAGCCTTAGGTGTGAACCTTACCACTTTCGTTACTGGAACCACTGTATATTGCTCTTCAGTTCAGAGTGGCTGACCACTATCATCGACCTTTTGAACAAAGGAGTACCAAGTCTATCTTAATTAGTAAAACCGGTTTTTGAAGCGAGTCGACAATGCTGCCAGTTTGGTAAACTGGCCGATCCAACAACCTAAATGATTTAGATGCAAATCAGCAAAAAGACAACATTTAAAAATTCAAATTTTCTTTCGGAAAATGAACTGAAGAATATAAAAATTGATTCGACAACATTTAAAAACTGAACGCCCATTGATTCAAATAAGGATAGGGAATATAAGATCACATTCTTCAACGATTAATTTCCTATCCAATTTTGAATCAATGGGCATCCAATACAGCTAGCCATCTTGGTCAGATTGCGATGTTGTGAAAAACAGCTTTTGAAACGAGTGGAAACTTCCATGTTGTCGGCCGATCGGTGATTTAAATGACTACATTGTGAATCAGCATAAAATATGAAAAATTATATTCTTTTTGAAAAATAAATAAACAGTATAAAAAACTAATTAAAAAACAATTTTTTTAAAAAAAAACAGGCGGACTGGATAAAATTGACTTAGCGAATACTTGAAGCAACTATGCCATTCGTGTTATCATGGCTCCCCATGTTGCACTAATCAAGCAACATAGTAGTTGCAAACGTGGCTCCCCGTGTTGGTTGTGAGAGATGACAACCAACATTAAAAACTTATCTTTTTTTTAAAAAAAAAACAGTGATAAAACGTGAATAATAAGTCCTCTGAATAAAACGGCAAAAAGATAATCTTTTTTGAAAAGAATCCTCCAAAAAAAACTTGGTTTTCCTGCCTTTTTCATATTTTTCAATTTTTTTAGAAAGTTACTATTTTTTTTTGCATTTTTTGTTTTTTTATTTTTCATGCACACCGTATTATAAGGTAGCTGTTTAAAAAGCAAAAATAATATTGTGATTATGGTAGAAAGCTAGCTTTGGATATATAAAAAAAAAAGTTCAATTGACAACTTTGGTTTGGGGTTGAATAGAGTGGAAAAGTGGTAAAGGGAAATAAGGTACGGGTTACACCATGAAAAAGTGTATGCCGCTGAACATGGAAATGTGAAGCAAACACTTTCCAAAGCAGTAAACCTTCAACTCCTGTTTGTGCACGTACCGGACAGGCAGGACTATCACTAGTTGCTTTATATATATATATATTCAACAAGTTGTTGGTTATGCATAACCTCATTCAGAAATGATTTCTCGGTTATTCTTCTTGATCAGGACCAAGAAACAAACATTAAACAGTCAACGGCAAAATCAACACCAAATTTCTCAAAACAAAAGTGAAAGAAATGCTGTGTGTCATTTGATTGTGTTACCTTGTTAGTCAAAAGCAGAATTTATGTTGCACGAACAGCTTGCTGAGGATTAGGTCCCCTGCGTTTGTTAAGCAAAATCAATCTGTGCAATGGAGAAAGATTAGCAAATTAATGCTGATATTCACAGTGATGTTTGCCTTGAATTGACTCAACCCTTCAAAAGCACATGAAAGGAAACAAACCAAAACACACAGATACATGTTAGCAGTTAAACTACACAAAAAGAGAGCATAATTTCTATGTAAGACTGAAGGAGCCAAAAAGGATATTATTTGACATTAATTTCCTTGGCGACTTATATCATAACCAGTACTCAAATATTTAATTCACAAGAAAAATAAGATCAACATTACTTGCACAAACATATCAGTGCACTGTATATGTTAGAATGTGTGTGTCAGAGGTGGAGCCAGAAATTTTTTCGTTGCAAGGACTGAATTATAGATTCAAATTTTAACAGAGACTGGAATAAAAAATTTTATATACGTTAAACTAAGATTTATGAAATTTACATATCAATGTTTTAATTTTTGAAATTTGAGGGTGGGGGGCCAAGGCCCCTGCTGGCGCCCCTGCCTCAGTCCCTGCATGGTGTGGTGTTGTATCTGTGGGTCTGTCTAAAGTACTATTAGCCAATCCTAGATGGGGTGTTATACATACCCAAGCCCAAACCAATGGATGGAATGGATGGAATTCCAAGAATACAATATGTTGTCCCAAAAGTCCATCTCCACAAACAAACAGGAGACTAAGTTTACATTTTGTTTTTAGAACATCCAGTGTGAACAAAATCTCTCTCTCTCTCTCTCTCTCACTTTCTTAACACACCAAGAAAATGGAATCAGAAGAAAAGAAGGACACGGAAAGAACACACAAAGATTTTACATGGTTTTGAGACAATGTTTTCTTAGGTCCATGGCCACCACACAAAGCAGTTTCCACTATCAGAAAAAAATTAGAAAGTACGAGCTAAAACGACGTCCTCTTAAACATGAGATTAGAGCAAAACCCACCAAATAAAAAATTATATAAATACCCTTACCAAAATTAGGGAAGGCTATCAAGTATGGATCAGACTCAACACTCCAACAGCAGTCACCGAGGCCATTATGTTTTTAAATATTTTTCAAGGGGCCAAAGTGATCCATTCTGAGGTCAGTTGGATGAAGGGAATGTCTTTTAGGAGAATGATCTCATTATATCCTTTTGAGGGGAGAAGCCACCCAAAAGTTTAAACATTCAGCACGAGTGCTGTCAAACTTAAAACTAAGAAGTGAATCATTGACAGTTGCTCATGCTGTGAGCACTCTCAATACACAGGCACCTCACACCACTACAGCACACACTTGATCACTTGTAGGGCTATATAAGGGCCGAGTCAAAATCGAGCTCATTCAGCTTGGCTCGAGCTTGAGTTAGCTATACAAGGGCCGCTTGAACTCCATCCGATAGACCAAGCCACAGCTCAAGCATGACTCTTTTAAGCTCGTCTACCAACTCCCCATTTGACCTGATTTCTTTTTTTGGTTTTTAGTTTGAAAATTTTCAAAAGAATTCCAGATAAATGGTTTACTCAAGTTCAATCAATCAATTTTATAAAACTCAAACTCACTTGTTTGTAATCGCGAGCTTTGAGTTAAGCTTGAGCTTAATAGAGCAAATTCGAGTCCAGTTGAGTTGACTCTGATTTGAATTGAATGTCCAAGCCAACTGCTCCAAAAACATTTGGATGAAGAAAAGAAATTTACTAATCAACTAAAAAATCAGATAGGATTTCAAATTAAGAAATGACATCCGATTAGATTTAGATTCATATATGCATAAATATCCGAACAGATTCAGATTTAATCATATAAAAATATTCAATCGAATTCAGATTTAGATTCAAATATACAAAAATATCAGTTCAGATCCAGATGGGACTTAGATTTAAATAAAAATTCTGTATTCAATGCTCCACAGTTTGTAAATCAGCCAGATTCGGTTCAAATATGATTCAGATTCAAATTGCATATATGAATATAAAAATCAGATTCGGATTGGATTCTGATTGTGACATCTGATTTCAGATTCATATTAGGATGAAAAAAATGGATTTAGATCAGATTCAAATTATGAAATCTGATTTTGGATTCAGTTTTGGACGAGGAAAGAAAACAGATTCAGATGTGGAATCTGATTTGGGATTCAAATTTGGATATAACTTTTCTTTTAAATTCGTATCCAAACTCGAATCTGAGTATATAAGTATCCATACTGTCAAGAAAGTATTTTATTTGAATCGGATCCATGGTTATTCGTATCCAAAGTCGAATCATATTCTAATATTTTACATTTTTATTTTTGTATTTAGGTCCATCGATTTTCAAGAAAACCATGGTCAGTCGTTCTTTTGAGTCATCCCAACTCCTCCAAGGGTGTCAGTGATGGCTGTTCAAGACGTTCTTAATGAGAAGGTTGCCGAATAACTTCAGCTTCTCCAAGAGTATCAGCATGCTGGAGCTTGTGGACATTGAGAAATGGTTCCATATTTGGGTGGTGGCCTTTTGGATATGATTAATTACTTAAAACTAAATCTGATCTGAATCCGTATCTGATCCGATACTTATATATAGCAGAATCTGAATCGGAAACCAGTCGGATGTTATTTCTTAAACCGAAGATGATCCATTTCTTAGTTAGATTTGGGTTGTGGCCTTCTGGTTTTGCGATAAAAGTTATTCTTAGCAGATTCAAAAGCAGGAGAGGATGACCTGAGATATTCAACTTACAGTCGACTGTCACCCTCATCTTTGATCTTCATAGTGAAACCATGGCCAAGAGATGGGGATGGCGCTCGTTAGGCTCAGGGGTATCATTTTAAGCCTGGCGACTACCTCCTTCATGTCCATTCTTACAATTGATGACTCCCATGAACATGACAGCACTATCTCCATGATCATCACCAACAGCTCATTCCAAGCAGTCAGTTTTTCAGTTGCAGTGCGGTTGCTTTCCTTGAGAAGATGGCCATCAATGACATCTGAGATTGGTACGGGAAGTGCTTCGGCCCCACTGCCTTTCTTTCTTTTTCTGTCTAAAGCAATGTTCTTGGGATGTTAATGGATTGGATTTAAATTGGGTATACTCTTCACCATATCTGTTTCTTTAAGTATTCACCTACTGGTATTCGAATTCAGATTTTAATAGAATGGAGAGATATCATCTCTGAATCTGAATTCAAGATCTGGTTTCACAATCCGAATCCAAATTTGGAACTGTATCTAAAAGATTTTCAAAATGTAAAAGCATTGGATATGAGTAATTACTTAAAACTAAATCTGATCTGAATCCGTATCTGATCCGATACTTATATATATCATAATCTGAATCTGAATCCTGTCGAATGTTATTTCTTAAGTCCGAAGACGATTCATTTCTTAGTCAGAGACTAATTTTTTTCACATATCTGTTTTTTTTTTTTTTGGAACGGTTCAATTGGACATGTGATGAAGATGGAAAATGACATTTAAAGTCTATCCATCTTACCAAGTAAATGACTGGGCAGTTCCAATTCTTTTGCTTACGTTACATGGAAAGCACGATATCTAGATAAAGGCAGAAAGAGAGAGAGAGAACATATAATTAAGTGACAAATTGTCAATGATTTTGCAAAAATTGTCAAAAACAATAAAGGAATACAGAAAATGTAAAAGAGAAAGGGAGGAAGGGGGTGGTGGGACTCAAAAGAGGAGTTCGAGTTGTGTGTGCTGGCCAGTGCATGCAACAATCATATGCCAAAAGAAAAACAAAAAGGGGCATCTTTGAAATTACAGAAAAAGAACTGTCTTTTTCAGCTTTTTCACTTTTTTCAAATTTTTTTATCTCTAAAACAAATTTCTTTTTTTTATTTAAACAGGAACATATTCATTAACCATACTGACACAAAATTTTGGTGCAATGTGTTATTACTTACAAGTATGAACTTGTGTTCATTAACCAACTTCATGAACGTCAAAGTTTCTCTGGTATCTCAGCCTGACCAAATTTCCTAACTTAAATACAATGCCCACTCAGGAACCACTGTCCTATAAAACACTATTCTAATAGAGCTCGCTTGTCACTTACCCCAGCACATACTACAATGCCTTTAATTCTGCCAGTAGGGCTGTGCATCAGGTTGGGTGGGATTGGTCTGATGCTCAATAAAATCGGGCTCTATGCATTCATGAAGGTCTTCTTATCAGTTATTGGGCAGAGTCAGACCATCCTGCTTCTGTCGTCATGTAGTCAGTTCGATGTCAACTTTTATTTAAAACTAAAAAGTTTCCTTTTCTAATATCTTCAAAACCATCGGCGACACATCACTAGTTTTTAAGAGATGTTTGGGGATGCACCAAAGAGTTTTTAAAAAGAATCAACGTAATAAGGAAGCCAAATGTTGGCGTTATGGTGAAAAAGATTTTAGAGAGAGAGAAAGAACAAAATAAACCAAAGTGGAGAGGTGGGGTTTAAATGTGTATATTGAACAGAATTAGGCCTCCAATACCCGACTCAGAGTCAGGCCAACCTAGCCTAGCCTAGCTCAGCCCAGCAAGTTTTTTTTATCGGGTTGGGGAATCTTTCACCCCAGCACATACCATCGCGAGGCATGTAGTCTCATTTTATCTTTCTCGTCCCTTCATCATCTCCCCATGCCCATGTAAGAGAGCTCTTGAAATTTCTTATTTAGAGTTAACAGCCATGACAACGTGAACCAAGTCTTGTTTATTTGTTCAACTCAAATAGGCATGATATGCTTTTTTTTAAAAAAAAGAAATTATATTTCACCTTCCATTGAATTTATGCCTTTGTTATGTCTCTACACATAGATAATGTGCATGTATCGCCAGTTGATTTTTCTATTGATAGATGGATGAATGATGAGGATGAGAGCTTGTGGTGGGATTTGTTTTCTTTTATATTCATTTTTGAGGTTGGGGATAGTCCAAATCAGGGAAGCAATGATTAGTTTTGACATCCTTAAAATCCTCATTCCCTTGAGAAAATACCTATTGATTCCTATTTGTAGTCTTAAAGGAGTGATCCACCTTTAAAAGAGTGTCATCCTAACGGGGTTGAAGCACAAGTTCCTCTCCTGCTTACATAAAAATATTGAAGTTGAAAATTTTCAAAATTATCTCATAAATTTAAATTTCTATATAAGAAAGAAAGGGCTTAAAATATCTCATTGTTAAATCATTTTTTCTTCACTTTTCTCATTTTTTCATTTTTTTCTCTTGGAATCTTTATATCTTTCTGATTATTCCCTTAAAATCTTTCTTCACAAATTTTCCTTTCTCTCCCTTAAAAATCTTTACATCTCTCACTCTCGGTGCCTCATTTTTTCTTAAAATCTTTTGCTATTCTACTAGTTTTTCTCTCTTTATTTATTTTCTTTCTCTTCAAATCTTTATCTCCCTCTCCTCTGGCACACATTGTTCTCTTAAAAATATTTATCTCTCTCTCTATCTCTCTCACACACACATTTTTCTCTTAAAATCTCTTGCTCTTCATCCAGTTTTTCAATTAAAATCTCTTTCTCTTCTCCCAGTTTTTCGCTTCATTTCTTTCCACTCGCTTATAAATTTTTATTTCTCTCTCTCTTAATTTTCCTTAAAATCTCTTGCTCTTTTACTAGTTTTTCTCTATCTATATTTTCTCTTTCTTAAAAATCTTTACCTCACTCTCTCTAAGTGTCTTGATAAAAGTTTATGAAATACTTTCCTTTAAAAAGAATATCAAGCCACAATAATTTTGGGACACATATGGCAAATAATTTTATGAGCATGGCCATCGGCATGTTCATGGGCTTGGTTTCATGCATTTTTGTATGCTTGAAAAGATTAAAGATATTACTTTCTTTTGAGAAACCAAGCATCCTTTTAACAATGGTGGATTCACTTGCTAGGAAATAGAAGAAGATTTTCCAAATTCCACTTTTGCTGTAGGGGGAGGGTGTTCTATTTAACTAACAGCGTCATTTTGATCTTTTTGACCATTTTTAGTCTATAACACACGGCCCTTTGTTAGAGGGCCATCACATATAGCATGCTCCAATAACACATGATTCTCACAGCATATAATTCCCATCCTCCTGATTCAAGGGCTCTTCTTTTGATGAAATTGAATTCTGTCCAAAACTTACTGGAATTGTGCATTTTTGTTCATCCTTCTTGTTGTGCACTTTTTTGATAGGTTTCACTGGACACAATAGCATTTATTGTTCATCCGCTATTGAGGTGTCCTTACTTAAAATAAGGCACAAGCTGCAATAACGGACAAAGTTCAAAGCCTCTTCCACGTAACTTGCACTGGAAATGTGTGAGTTGTTCTACAAGATTAGTCACCCAAATGCCTTAGGTAGGGAACACACAAGCATATTAAGCATGTCATTATTAAATACTATATGCAACTGTATTTGAGAAATGCAAGTGGAGCTCTCAATGAAAGCAATGAAACTACATTTGTATCTATGGATATATTTGAATTCACCATCTATCATCCTTGTCTTCTGTCGTATCCTTCTCAGCCCTACAACCACTTCCTTCATGTCCATTCTTTCATTTGGAGACACACTTGAACATGACAAGACTATCTCCAAGATCATCACCAGCTGCTCGTTCATAGCAGCTGAGTTGGAGTAGTATTACTTTCATTCAAAAGATGGCTGTCAATGACATCTGAAAGTGCAACACGAAATGCTTCAGCCACCAATTGCCTCAAACTAAAATCCCCATCAAACTGTTCATCAGTAGGCTTTCTTCTTGTAAACACCTCAAGGAGGAGAATTCCGTAGCTGTAGACATCGGCTTTGGTTGACACCTTTCCAGCCATCCCAAATTCTAATTCAACCATTCAACAATATTAAACATGATAGCAAGCACAAAATAATTGGATAATGCTAAAGGGTGACACAATAGAATTGATTGCTCCTTAATAGTCTTATGATCAATTGATCCACCAATCCTGCCTTCCTCATTTTGTATTATGATACACACCTAAAAAAGTATACAAGATTATTATATAGAACAGAAGTGCAATATATATGATGTTCCCTCAAAGAAATCAAACATGTATCCATATATATATATATATATATATATATATATATATATATATATATATATATATATATATATATATCTGTGAGGTTAGCTAAGATTCATTAATTGTATGGTGTTGCTTTTAGTTCTCCTGTGACAGATCTGCAGGTTCTCATAAATGGGGTGAATTATTTAATAGTGTCAATTGTCAGCCAAACTTAAACCATTTGGTAGACAGGTATGTGTGATTAGGGATTTTTAATACAAGAAAGGAACAAAAATTACAATTTATGTTAAGTAAAGGATCAATTGAAGACTATTGTTTGTTGAAAACATGTCACCAACACATATTTGTGTACATCAGCACAAAAGAATGCAAAAACTAGTATGCAACACCACAACCCATATGAACAACAAATAGGTCATCCATGTAAAATAGTTAATCAATGACTTACTTTATTGAGCAGGAACCACTTTTGCATGCTTTATGAGAGAGAGACAGAGAGAAATTGGTAAAAACCAGACACTTTAACTTTTTGCTTAAAAATATATTAAAGAAAATATTTACATCCTAATATATTCATAAAAACTATTTTGATATAAAAACATGCTTTGATAAAAAAAGTTGTTTTTATGAAAAAAGTAGATTTGTCTATTATCAAAATGTTGATGCGATGACAGCCAATCATTTTTGCTAATTATGAAAACACTATTAAATCCCAAAAAATGATCAACTTAATATATATTTTGTGTCAATATATTCTTCGATTTAAGATTATATTGGTAAGGTTAGATTAAAAAAAACACTTTAAATAACATAATTAAAGGGTCTGAATTTTGTCCCTGACCTGTTGGTCTGGTTTTTACGGATATATATATATATATATATATATATATATATATATATAGGGAGACAGAAAAGAAAAAAAGACAAAACAGCCCACTAGAACTGTCAAAACCACTCACTCTCTCTATCTCTCTTTATTTCACCTCACCTCTCTTGGACCCCATCCATACACTCCCCCTCCCTTTCTCAATCTCTCCATCAGAGCATCATTGAAGAGGGAGAGTGCACACACGCATATGAGAACAGGAAGTTACGGTGTGTTGACTCAAAGAAATGGTCAATATACTTGCACATCGAGAGAGACAATTTATGAAAAGAAAACAAATTATGAGATTGTACCTGGCGCAATGTATCCCATGGTTCCAAGGGTGGTGGTAAGAGTCGATGACTTGTCACCAACTATAAACTTTGCAATGCCAGAATCACCAACGTATGCATTCATGCTTTCATCTAGAAGTACATTACATGACTTCAGATCACAATGAAGTATCATCTCCGAGTAACCATGGTGAAGATACTCTAAAGCACAAGCAACATCAATCATGATATCCAATCTTTGGAACAGATTCAAATGATGGGCACCTGAATGTAGAAAGACTTCTAGGCTGCCAAAGAGCATGTATTGGAGAACTAAAGCATTGAAATCTTCATTAGAGCAAGACGTAATGACTTTAACAAGGTTTCGGTGCCTAATTTGGCACAAGATAGTGCATTCAATGTCAAAACTTTTAGATGCTCTCTCAAATGACAAATTAAGGACCTTAACGGCCACTGTCCTTCCATCTGCTAGAATTTCTTTGTACACTGAGCCAAAGCTTCCACTTCCAAGAAAGTTTGCATCACTGAAATGCTCGTTGCATGCAATAGCTCTCTGTAAAAAATCACTAGGAGTGTAATTCGTCGTAATCCTTAAATGTTGTCAGGACGCTTCGACATCCCCCTCTTTCTGTAGCATGAGATACCAATGAGTGTGCAAACAATGACCAAAAGTGCTCAGCCTCCAATTGCACAAGCAGCAATGAGTCTAGCTGCATTGCTCTTACTTTGCCTCTCTGTTTTGTCTAAGCACAATGGGACATGGAATTTGGGAGCTCACATAGTGCATAGTTCCCTAGGAACGACTCGAGAGAAAGGTTTGCAAACTTTCCACCACTTGGAATCTCTCCTTCTACTCGATGGAAGGACAAGTCCAAGACCTGGATGTATTGAAGTTTCTCCAATGATTTTGGTATCTCACCGGAAAGTTTGTTATGGGAAAGGACAATAGCTTTAATGCTTACCATATGATCAAGTTGTTCAGGAATGTAACCGTCAAATGTGTTCTGAGAGAGGTTCAAATACTCTAGCATTTGGAGCTTTGATAATAATAAAGGCAGCTCTCCACTCAGCTTATTTACAGAGATATCCATGTTGAACATCATGGCAACATTCCCAAGACCCAGAGGTAGGTGACCTTTGAAAGAGTTCCTTGCAAGTATAGCACCAACAAATCCTTCAACTCCCAAAGACCAGGCGGTAATGTTGATGACAAATTGTTTGACCTTAGATCCTGCACTTGCAAACTAGTGAGATTGTTCATAGAGCTTGAAATTGACCCAAATTAGCATGTTGTGTCCAATATAAAAAAAAAAATGCGGACCAACTGGTAGATTGATAGTGGGATTCGGCCTTCTAATGCATCGTTACCAAGAGAAAGCACCTGTAAGCTGTGCAATTGTCCTACATTTGGTGGAATGGGCCCTTTTATTTTGTTGGAACTCAAATCTAAGGAAATTAACTTGATCAAGTTGGCTAAGGCCAATGGGATAGTACCTTCAATCAGATTAGAGGAAGGCAAAGTCTCCACAAGGTGGTTGTCAGGTTTCCAACAGAGGCCAGAAGGATGCCGTTCAAAAGGTTGCATAGTAGATCAACGTCCTCTAGCAGTCGACAGTTGGTGAAGGATGTCAGAATGGAGAGCTCATGGTTGTTGGGGGCATTGGTCAACATATTGTCATGGAGGTACAGGCGCCTGAGTTGTGTCAAACTACCTAATTCTAATGGTGTCGGACCACTGAATTTATTGTGTCCTGCAGTTATAGTTTGGAGACTAGTAGCATTGGAAAAAGAAGGTGGGAAAGGGCCATCAAAATTGTTGTCAACCATTGCGAGCAATTTGAGATTGGGCAGGAAGTGGCCAACATCTTTAGGGAGATGCCCCGTTAGTTGATTGGTCATGAAACTCAAAGTCTGTTGATCAGATAGGTTAAACAAGCTGTCTGGTAGTGTACCAGTGAGATTGTTCTTTTCCACACTAAAGAATTGCAAGCGGGTTATGCTTCCCAACTCGGAAGGAATGTTCCCATGAATATGATTTTGACCAATATTAAGGTGCTCCAGCTTTGAGAGGTTGGCAAAAGTGACTGGAATGGTGCCCGTGAGCTTGTTATCATAAAGATTTAGGACTTTGAGTTCCTGCAGACAGCCTAAGAACTCCGGAATGCTTCCACAGAGTTCATTTTCTGCTGCAAAAAGCACCTGGAGATTGGGCCAGAAGCAGCCAACATCTTTAGGGAGATGTCCTGTTAGTTGATTGGTCATCAAACTCAATTTCTGAAAAGCGGATAGGTTAAACAAGCTCTCAGGCAGTGTACCAGTGAGTATGTTCTTTTCCACACAAAAGACTTGCAAGCGGGTAATGCTTCCCAACTCCGAATGAATGTTCCCGTGCATTTGATTTTGACCAATATTAAGGTGCTCCAGCTTGGAGATGTTGGCAAAAGTGACTGGAATGGTGCCCGTGAGCCCGTTATCATAAAGATTTAGGAACTTGAGTTTTGGCAGACTGCTTAAGAACTCTGGAATGCTTCCATAGAATTCGTTTTCTGCTGCAAAAAGCACTTGGTGATGATGACAATGGCTCGTTGTTTGTGGAATTAACCCATTAAAATGGTTTCTCCATATGGAAAGTTTTTCCAACCAAGGGAGGTGGCTAAAATCAATGGGAAGATGACCGTGGAAGTTATCTTTTGAGAGATCAAGAACCTGTAAGAATGAGAGATTGCTAATGTATAGGGAGATAGTACCTTCAAGTGCCTTTTCAGAGAGGTTCCGAGCAACTACCCTTTGTGAACCATGACTGCATGAAACTCCATTCCAATTACAGAAAGTGATGTTGGAATTCCAATTTGATAACACCTTATAAGGGTCTTTAGTGACAAGGGATTTGAAAGACAGCAATGCGAATTGATCAGTCATGTTGCTCAGAGGAACAAGGGCTGAGGGAAACTCTCTTTGGCCAAGAACCACAACCAAGGTGAAGGAGGAGAAACACAATAGAAAGACGAGCAGTTGAGGTGATCGACCGGTGGTAGCCATGCCTGTCCAACTTGTTATGCAGTACATGCATGTGCAGGAATTCAAGGTCATTAATTTATGTATAGATTCTCTTCTAGAAAATTTGTTCTTTTATTTTTTCAAGTGGTATAAGGCTCGGGTTTTACTGCTTTGGAATGCATTGCTTCATATTTCCAAATCTAGGGGCACGGCTGGTGATTACATAAAGGAGACTCTTTCTTGTTTCCCTTTACCACTTTCAACTCTATTCAATTCCTAATCAAAGTTGTCAATTGAACTTCTTTTTTCCCTAGATATGCTGTCCGCCTTTTAAATGGCAAGGTTTTTCTATCTAATAATATGGTTAGCATGGAGAAAACAGGAAAAATGTGGTAAATTTTAAAAAAATTTAGTAAAATTTAAAGTTAAGGGAAAATAAGATGAATGGTTGGCAATTTAAAAAATAAGTAGATGAGAAAAAAATAAAAATTAGAAGTTGGAAACGAGCAGTTTAGCAATAAAAAAGTATGAAAAAAATGTCTCAAATGAAAAAAAGGGAAAAAACAAAAAAAAATGGAAAAAAGCGTATCTTTGGTGTGCAATTTTTTTTCCAAAAAATTGCTCGAATTGGCTGGTTCATTCAAATTTATGCCAAATCCATTTGATCTAGTCCATCCGTTTTTTAAAAAAAGTTATTGTTTTTTATTATCTTATATAGATTGTTTATTTATTTCTCAAAATAATATAATTTTCATATTTTGTGTTGATTAACAACCAAATCATTTAAATCAGCGGATTGACCAGCGCGTGGAAGTTGCATAGTAACTTTATCCACTCGTTTCAAAAGCTGAATTTCCAAAGGTTGCATAAAATATAAAAAATATGAAAAATTATATTCTTTTTGAAAAATAATTAAACAGTATAAAAAACTAATTAAATCATTTTTTTTCAAACAGGTGGACTTGATCAAAATGACTTAGCAAAGACTTGAAGCAACTGGCCGATTCAAGCCAATAATATTTCTAGCTAATCCCATCCAGTCGTGCTAGCGAAGATTTGAAGCAACAATGCCATTCATGCTATGTGGTTCCCCATATTGCACTATTCAAGCATCGTAGTAGTTGCAAACATTTTCATGACCGGCGAGAACCACCACTTACAATAGGTTGTGAGAGATGACAACCAAAATTTGGTGGTAAATATAATCATAAAAAACACATCTTTTTTTTTTGAAAAAATAGTGACAAAACATGAAAATAAGCCCGCTGAATAAAACAGCAAAAAGATATATAAAAAAAGTGGTTTTCCTGTCTTTTTCATGTTTTTTTCAATTTATTAGAAAATTACAATTTTTTTTGCATTTTTTGCTTTCATTTTTCATGCTCACTGTATTATACGATAGATAAACCTCCCTGTTTAAAAAGCAAAAAAGAATATTCGTGATTATTGTAGAAACCTATTTATGGATACATTAAAAAAAAAGTTGACAGTTGACAACTTTGGTTTGAAATTGAATAGAGTTGAAAAGGGGAAAAGGGAAATAAGATACTGGCAAGACCAGGAAAAATACTCATGCATGTAATCAGCCATACGTTACCGAACCCACCCACATTTGATTTCTTTGAAAAAATTAGACAAATATCGCCCTCGCTTTTGGAAAGAAAGAGCATCTTCCTTGATTTTTCTTCACGCGCAATGAAATTTCAGATCCATTACGGGACCAACCCACATTTGATTTCTTTGTAAAAGAAGCTCAAGTCTTTTTCTTTTATATTGTTTCTGCACATACTAGGGCCCTACAGTTTGCAGCATTGACACGGACTTAGGAAGAAAAATCCTGAGCGTAGTTGAACCTCTAGCAGTGAATATCTAATCAGGGTCCAATGAAATGTTTGGAGGTAAGTGAGTTGTAAAATATATCAACTATGTGCGATGGCCTTAATTATCGGTCAAGTTTCATGAAATATTTGTCAAATTCAAGGACATGTTAGGTGGCCAGAGGCAAGAAAAAGACTCATGCATAAAATGTGAAGCAAACACTTTCCAAAGCATTAAACCTTCAACTCGTGTTTGTCCACGTACTGGACAGGCATGGCTATCACCAGTTGCTTTAACTTTATGTTTGTATATATATATATATATATATATATATATATATATATATATATATATATATATATATATATATATTAACAAGCTGCTTAGAGCCATGACTACCGTTATGTTTCTCCAAAATTCAAAAACTAAGAAAAAAACAGAATTTCTTTGGCATTTGCATGGATCAAGCATCTATTCTGTGAAAATTTTACAGTTCAACCAAGTTGTTGGTTATGCATAGTTTAGAAATGGTTTCCCAGTTATGCTGGAACTTTTGAACCCATGAAATGACTTCGGGGTTAAGTTGAGGCAAATAATGCATCTTGTTGCTGCATGATCAGGACCAAGACACAAACATTCAGCAGTCGACGGCAGAATCACCACCAAATTTCTCAAAACCGAAGGCAAATAAATGCTATGCTCTCTGTCATTTGATTGTGTTACATGAACATGAACAGCTTGCTGGAGAAAGATCAGCAGAGTTGCAATTAATGCTGATATTCACAGTGATGTTTGCCAAGAATAGACTGAACCCTTCAAAAGCACACGAAAGGAAACAAACCAAAACACACAGATACACGTTATCAGTTAAACTTCACAAAAAGAGATTAATTTCTATGTAAGACTGAAGGAGCCAAAAAGTATACTATTTGACAATCATTTCTTTGGTGACTTATAGCATAACCAGTACTCAAATATTTAATTCACAAGAAAAATAAATTAATATTACTTGCACAAGCATATTAGTGCACTGTATATGATAGAATGTGTGTGTCAAGAGGTGGAGCCAGAAATTGTTTCATTGCAAGGACCAAACTATAGTTTCAAAATTTTAACAGAGACCGGAATAAAGATTTTTTTATTTTTTATATACGTTAAACTAAGATTTATGAAATTTACATGTCAATGTTTCAATTTTTTAAATTTGAGGGTGGGGGGCCAAGGCCCCTGCTGGTGCCCCTACCTCCGTCCCTGGTGTGTGTTGTAACTGTGGGTCTGTCTAAAGTACTATTAACATTTTTGGCTTGACATACAATATCTTGTTAGAAACTGTGGAATTTTAATAGTCAGTGGTGTCGTATCTCAAAGCATTAACATAGCTTAATTAATTACCCAATAATATAAAGGCAAAAGCCAAAAAACCAACAATCGAAAATCATAGCAACAAAAGAACATGAACTTAATGAGCCTTCTTTTGGCAATGTTTCGTACATATTTTATTGATGTTTTGTCACATTCAGGCCTGTACATGAGTATAAAAATTCAATCACGCAATTAGTATGCTTCACATATATTTTGGATGCTCATACCTTGCTTCAAGCGAATAATCAAACCTGAGTTGATCTGACCATCAGATACACATTCTACTATTTGGATCCCTATGTTACTAGAATGACAAAAGTCCATCATCCATAAGTTAAAGCACACAAATGAGCAATTATTTCACATAAAACTGTAAAAATATCACAATCATATATACCTGTGGAAGCGAAGCAGATGCAAGCCAACATCCACCAACATCTAGCTCCATGATCAAAGATGCATGCGTGCAACTCTAGGAACAAAGCCGGAATAGTTTATTATTATTCAAGACATATCCTGTTTGAATCTGATCCAATAAAGTTATAAAACTAGATTGTAATCTTATTTGATTAGCTGACCTGGGTCATTGGTCCTTAGTTAAGAGAAATTAGTGGTTCTAGCCTTCTGGGTTTAGACCCAGGTTTTCAATCTCATGGCGGTCAACAACTTAATTAATTAACATTCGGGAGTCTCTAGGCCTTACCGGACACGATTGTTGACTTGCTTGGAGCCTTTTTCACCGCAGCCATTTGTTTTTACAGTTGACTGAGTTATGTTTTTATGGACGTAAACAGGTCAGATTCGAGTCAGATATTAATTGGAACAAATCTGATCTATTCACATCCTTAATGGAGGAGACCACAAGAGTGTTCATACCTAATCAAGTCCCCCTGACAACCCTACTGACCCGTTATTGAAGTCTGATCGCCCAAGTCGAGTTGGTCAGGTCATTAGGCACCACACACATTTTCTTGACCGACTGGCCAGCAGTCAATGCACGAGAATATATACATATATATATATATATGTATATATATGTATATATATATATAATTTCAAAAGCAACCATGTCCTTCCAACCTCCCTTGGCTGTGTATATATATATATATTATATATATATATACACATTTTTTGACGGTGACAACAGCACTTAAGTTTGGGGGTTTTTACCTGGTTATATGACATCTGTATTAGTCAAGCTCTGAATGGAAAATACATTTTATATATAGACGCATGCACACACACACATCAAGAGAGTTGGTTTCTCTAAAAGCTGACCAGCCGGCAGCTCCCATCCGAATCCCTGGACCAAGATCACGGCCATCAGCGGCATCATTCTATACCCATGCTCATGGGGGGGCAAATTCTTTGGTCTGCCCCAAATGATATCACTTCAAAATCAGTCCCCTTTACATCTATGTGCTCATACTTGGATCCAGACATGAACCTCTCTGGCTGGAACTCCAGTGGATTGGTCCATATGATTGGGTCCTGGCTGGTAGCCCAGACATTGACCAAGAGGTGCACACCATTGGGGATGTGGTAGCCGGTAACCTGGCAGCGAAAAGGCAATTAATTTGCTTATTTCTTGCTTATCTAGAGTTACCCATCTCATTCATGAGGACCATTTCATTCATGTTGAGAGAAAAACAAGAAGAAAAAGGTATGAACTAATACTAGTTTACGAAAATATGCAGCATCTATAATCATTTTCACCATTTAAATTGGCTTTGTCTGCCACTGTAGGGTTTCCATGGAGAAAAATTAACTCATTTTGAAAGTTAAAAGCTGTAATCATGTTGCAAAAACCACCCGCAAAAGCATCAGTCTTCAAAATGAACGGAACCAAAGGATTTGAACCAAATGCACTATCTTGCCAACTCTCAAGCACAAAAGCATCAGTCTTCAAAATGAATGGAACCAAAACTCCTTCTTTTGGAGCCAACTGAGCTAAGTATAGAACCAAGTTCCCGGGAAATTACAATATGATCTACTAACTCTATAATGATCAAATTAAATTCCTCAGAACAACTATCTATAGAGTCGTCAAAACTTCTTATCAAGGACCTAAAATCCAGTGGCGGAGCCAGAAAAATTTTCTGGAGGGGGCAGCCATTCATAGATTTTCACATACGAAGGGGCACTCACATATAGGACAAAGCAAATATTTCAGATACTAATGTAAAAATAAACAAACATTGAGGGATGTTTGGCGAAGCTTTGATCTCCTCATTCATCAAGCGCGATTCAGATCGCTAAACAAAAATCCTTCATAAATTAGACAAATTTGAAAACTGAGATTCACTACTGGAAAAATCATATACGTTAAGTGCTATCAGATTCACCGCTTCCTCTTAAGTTCCTACAAATAGTTAAGAAAAGAAACAAAGAAGCATAGCAGGAGGCAGGAGCAGCAAAGGCAGAGGAGACGAAAACGAAGAGCTGCGCCGAAACAGAGAGATTAATTTAGTGAAAGCGGGCTGGAGGCAGAGGAAAGTGGTGGGGCGCGACCCAAGTGGAAGGTATCGGGTTCTATCGAACTCATCCTCATGAAAGAGTACAAGCAAAGCATGTGCTGTCGAGCACAGAGAACACATCAGAAGACGGAGATTAACATGACATGCCTTTTCAGATGCAGAGTCGAGATCTTTTTCTTTTTCTCTTATGAAAGTAATCGTAGATTCATAAATAAATAAGTGGCGAACTCAGAAAATTTTTGGTTGTAGGGCACTAATATATACTGATTCAAATTTTAGATCATGGAAATTAAAGATCTTATAGTCGAGATTCGAGAGGCACCAACATGTAACAAACTAAATCAAGTGACTGTTCTAATATGTAAATGGACTAAATGCTTGGCTCCTTCACTGTCATAAATGGTGTTCACGTTTTCTTAGTTAACCTGTATTGTAAATCTAAAATTTGAAATAGATCTTGAAAATCAAATTAGGCACGATTAAGGCATCTAAAGCTTGACATGAGAACAACAAAAGCATATTGAAAAAAAAAATAGACTAAGTAATGTGTAAACGAATATAAAGAAAATCATATAAAGAGCAAAAAATAATTAGAACAATTGAACAAACATAAAATAAAACTAGTGAAATTCAAACATATATATGAATCTATATATATCTATCTTGGGCTGGCGTGGGCAAGCGCCCACGCCAGCCCCACGCTGGCTCCGCCACTGCTAAAATCCTAAACTTGAAAGATGCACGAACTACACCACAAATTTTTAAACATTCTTCTTGAAATTAGTAGATGTCAACTGTCTTTTGGTAATGTAATCATCCTGACAAGGATTTGAATTTTTGTTGTAAATACCCCATTTTTTGACTAATAATATGGAAGATGTCGTATCCCTCAGCAGGTTTTCACTGGCAAGTAAAACCCCCACCTCTCTTCACGTGACTGTAAAATTCACAGCTCTCAAATCAACAGAAATTAAAAACTGTAATCACAAATATAATGAGAACATTTATATATGCATAACGTACTCATTATATGCCTCGCTTCTAGTGACTTGTGTAAGTTCTTATAGAAAGATGAGCAATTCAAGTCCCAATCTATTTAATCTCCTCTGTAAAGAAGGAACCAGGATCTGATTATTAAACCGAATCCCAATTTTGGTACGCAATTTTAATTTCAATCTGGGCGCAACAAACCACAAGGTCTGACGAGTATCAAATTAGTGAATGAAGTAGGGATTGTTTTTTGAAACTTCGCTCTTTCCTTGTTTTTCTCCTCTTCAAATCATTGCTATGCACTGCTTTGCAGGATCTGTCGACCCAAGGTATGTCTGTTTCTCCTTCAATCGAAGCCACAAAAGTGTTTCATAGAGAGAGAGAGCGTTCTTGCAAACTTTCTTGCTTTCTGTGTGGCTTTCTTGGCTTTTCTTTTTTCAAATCAAGATATCGGGATTCTTGTGAGATGAGTAAAAATGACTCGAAGAAGGCGTAACAACCTTGAAAAATATCACCAGAGACCAAAAGAATTATCTTTCACAGGAAACTCCAGATCGTGTTAATATGAGAAGGGAAATTATGAACTGTAGAGAATCTGAAAGCTAACCAGTCTGTCATGTGTAAGATGTGTACTTATTCTTGAGACCGTATTGTGCTTGGAAGGATCGGGAAAATTTCAAGATACTAATCTGTGCAATGGTTTTTTGCGACTGGGAAATGTAAAAATACCTTTTCCAGCATCGGTCTTCATATTAGCAATGGTTTTTCTACATTTTGACTAGGGCAGAACATTATTTTTTAAAATTTTATATAGAACAAGTGAATTTCTTTAAAATTTACATGTAAATTTTAATTTTTTTTTTGAAGTGGGCCCACGACCAGGGCCCATGCGGGCCCTACCTTGGTTCTTCCCCTGCATAAGGATAGTCATGCAAGCTTGATGGTTTTTGTAAGCCCATCTGCAATCTACTCTTTTCTCTCCCATAAAAATCTTTACATTCTTCTCTCCCTCATTTTTTCTTAAAATTTTTTGCTATTATACTAGTTTTTCTCTTTTGATTTATTTTCTTTATTTCTCTTCAAATTCTTTATCTCTCTCTCCCTCTCGCACACATTTTTCTCTTAAATTCCCTTGTTCTTCTACTAGTTTTTTTTCTCTTAAAAATATTTATCTCTTTCTCTCTCTCTCTATCTCTCATTTTTCTCTTAAAATCTCTTGCTCTTCTACTAGTTTTTCAATTAAAATCTCTTTCTCGTTCTGGCTTTATTTCCTTCATTCGCTTTATAAAGTTTTAACTTCTTTACCAAATACCACACCACATATAAGTTGAAGATGATGTTTGGGTAAATATGAAATGCATGGAGAATGAACATAGCCTGCCTTAAGATTAGTTCCTTTTTTATATTTACATTTTTTAATACACTCCAAAAATAAAACTAAACAAATTTTGGGATGCAACCAAACCTATCAGAAAGCAATATCAAGCTGGGTGGGGGACACATATTGCAATGCTCCCACAATACTTCAATTCAAAGTAGGATCCTTGAGCTTCGAGCTGTGACCGGCAAATAATTTTATGAATGTGGCCATCGTGTTCACGGGTTTGGCTTCATGCACTTTTGTATGCTTGAAAAGATTAAAGATATTACTTTCTTTGAGACAACACCAAGTTTCCTTTTAACAATGGTGGATTCATTTCCTAGGAAATAGAATGAAGATTTTCCAAGTTTCACTTTTGCTTGTAGATGGAGAGGCCTTCTATTTAACTAACAGCATCATTTTGGTCTTTTTGATCACTTTTTGTCCATAACACATGGTCCTTTGTTAGAGGGCCATCACATATAGCATGCTCCAATAACACATGATGCTCACAACATAAAATTCTCATCCTCCTCGTTCAAGGGCTCTTCCTTTGATAAAATTGAATTCAGTATAAAACTTACTGGAATTGTGCATTTTTGTTGATTTTTCTGATAGGTTTGAGAAATTGTGCTGATGATTTATATGAACTATGGCAAATGAGGTGTCCTTACTTAGAATAACGCTGCAATAATGGACAAAGTTCCAACCCTCTTTCACGTAACTTGCACTGGAAGTGTGCGAGTGTTCTACAAGATTAGTCACCCAAATGCCTTGGAAATAGAACACACAAGCATATTAAGCATATCTTTATTAAATCCTACATGCAACTGTAATTGAGAAATGCAAGTGAGAGCTCTCAATGAAAGCAATCAAACTACATTTCCACCTCCTACTATTTAGCCTCTTGGAATCCACCTTCTGAACATTTTAGCCAATGGCTGGTCGCGCCCTGGAATTAAATCTCATGGTATATATAGATATATTTGAATTATCCTTCTATCATTCTTGTCTTCTGTCATATCCTTCTCAGCCCTACAACCACTTCCTTCATGTCTATTCTCTCATTTGGACACACTCTTGAACATGACAAGCCTATCTCCATGATCATCACCAACAGATCATTCATAGCAACTGATCTTTCAGATGGAGTAATATTGTTTTCGTTCAAAAGATGGCTGTCAATGACATCTGAAATTGAAACAGGAAATGCTTCAGCCACCCATTGCCTCAAACTAAAATCTCCATCAAACTGTTCATCAGTAGGCTTTCTTCCTGTAAACACCTCAAGGAGGAGAATTCCGTAGCTGTAGACATCGGCTTTCATTGACAGCTGTCCAGCCATCCCAAATTCTAACTCAACCATTCAATAATATTATACATGATTAGTGAGCACAAAATAATTGGATAATGCTAATGTATGACACAATAGCATTGATTGCTCCTTAATGGACTTAAGATCAATTGAACCTCCAATCCTGCCTTTCTCATTTTGTATTCTGATACACATCTAAAAAGAATACAAGCTTATTATTTAGAACTGAAGTCCAATATAATTGATGTTCAAGTACCCTTAAAAGAAATCAAACATGTATCCATTTTTTTTATTGTGGAGCCTGTGACGTTGGTGGAGATTCATTAATTGTATGGTGTTGTTTTAATTCTCCTGTGACACATCTCCAGGTTCTCCTAACTATCTCATAAATTATGTGAATTATTTAATAGTGTCAATTGTCAGCCAATCTTAAGCCATTTGGTAGACAGGCATGTGTGATTAGGGATTTTTAATACAAAAAAGGAGAAAAAATTACAACTTATGTTAAAGGAAAAAGAACAATTGAAGACTATTGCTTGTTGAGAACATGTCACCAACGCATATTTGTGTACATGAGCACAAAGGAAAGCAAAAACTATTATCCAGCACCACAAGCCATATGAAAAACCAATAGTTCGTCCAGGTAGAATAGTTAATCAATGGCCTTTACATTATTGGGCTAGGAACTGCTTGTGGACGCCTTTATGTGTGAACTATTAAATCGTGATGATTAGATGGATTATGAATGTTTGCACAACAATTATTATATTTATTGATATTATATTGCAAATCAGACACACGCATACACACACATAAGAGTATAATTACCTAGACCACATAAGAAAGGGCATATATTTTTTATTTAAACTATTTTTGAAGCAAAATATTAAAGTGTCTGGCTTTTACCAATTCCTCTCTCTCTCTCTCCCCTACATATATGTATATATGTAGGGGGGAGAAAGAGAGAGAGGAATTGGTAAAAACCAGACACTTTAATATTTTGCTTCAAAAATATTTTAAATAAAAAATAAACATCCTAATATATTTATAAAACTATTTTGATATAAAACATGCTTTCAGTCAGGTTGTTTTTATAAAAAAAGTTGAATTTTCTACGATCAAAATGTTGATGCAATAATAGCCATTTATTTTTGCTAATTATGAAAGCACTAGTAAAACCTAAGAAATGATCAACTTCATATATATTTTGTGTCAACCTATCCTTAAGATTATATTGATAAGGTTAGATTAAAAAAAAAAAAACTTTAAATAACATAATAAAAGGGTCTGGTTTTGTCCCTGACATGTTGATCAGGGTTCTACCAATCATTCTAAAAAAAATTTTTTGTGTTCCTAAAAACAATCACAATGCTTAAAACTGTAGCCAAGTGATTAACTATCTTCAGTGCATTTATTTAAAATGTTTTTAGTGATACAAAATAAAAGAAAGACATCTGGAGGTAGTCCGCCATTCCAATTCATATAAATATATATATATATATATATATATATATATATATATATATATATATATATATATATATATGTAAATGGAGAGAAATAAACGAGAGAAAACAACCCGCTAGAACTGGCAAAACTTCTCACTCACTTCACCTCTCTTTATTTCACCTCACTCCTCCTGGACCCATCCCATACACTACCCCCTCCTTTCTCAATCTATCTATGAGAGCATTATTGAAGAGAGAGAATGCACACAAACATACATATGCACACACATATGAGAACAGGAAGCCAGGGTGTGTTGATTTAAAGAAACGGACTATAATACTCGTATGACGACAAAGATAAAATTGATAAAAAGAAAAAACATTAAGAGATAGTACCTGGCGCAACGTATCCCATGGTTCCAAGGGTGGTGGTAAGAGTCGATGACTTGTGACCAACTATGAACTTTGCAATGCCAAAATCACTAATGTATGAAGTCATGCTTTCGCCTAGAAGTACATTACGTGACTTCAGATCACAATGAAGTATGGTCTCTGAGTAACCATGGTGAAGATACTCTAAAGCACAAGCGACATCAATCATGATATCCAACCTTTGGAAGAGATTCAAGTGATAGGCACCCTAATGTAGACAGACTTCGAGGCTCCCAGGGCATGTATTGGAGAACTAGAGCCTTGAAATCTTCATTAGAGCAAGACGTAATGACTTTAACAGGGTTTTGGTGCCTGATTTGGCGCAAGATAGTGCATTCAATGTCAAAACTAAATTTAGATGCTTCCTCAAATGACAAATTAAGGACTTAACAGCCACTCTCGTTCCATTTCTAGAATTCCTTTGTGCACTGAACCAAAGCTTCCGCTCCCAAGAACGTTTGCATCACTGAAATTGCTCATTGCATGCAATAGCTCTCTGTAAGAAATCACTGGGAGTGCATTTTTTGTAATCTTTCAATGTTGTAAGGACATTTCGACAACCCCCTCTTTCTACAGCATGAGATACCAATGAGTGTGCAAATAAAGACCAAAAGTGTTCAGCCTCCAATTGTGCAAGCGGCAATGATTCTGGCCGCATTGCTCTTACTTTGCCTCTCTGTTTTGTCTAAGCACAATGGGACATGGAATTTGCGAGCTCCATAGAGTTCATAGTTCCCTAGGAACGACTCGGCAGAAAGGTTTGCAAACATTCCACCAGTTGGAGTCTCTCCTTCCAATAGATTGAAGGACAAGTCCAAGACCTGGATGTGTTGAAGCTTCTCCAATTATTTTGGTATCTCACCGGAAAGCTTGTTATGGGAAAGGTCAATAGTGTCAAGGTTTAGCATGTGATCAAGTTGTTCAGAAATGTGACCATCAAATGTGTTCCGAGAGAGATTCAAAGAATCTACATTTGGAGCTTTGATAATGATGCAGGCAACTCCCCACTCAGCTTGTTTGCAGAGATATCCATGTGGTTCATCGTGGCAAAATTCCCTAGACCCAAGGCAGGTGACCAGTGAAGGAGTTGTCCTGCAAGTATAGCTCCCACAAGTCCTTCAACTCACAAAGACCAGGCGGTAGTGTTGATGAAATTTGTTTGTGCTTGAATACAGCCTTTGCAAACTAGTGAGATTGTTTATAGAGCTTGAAATTGACCCAATTAGCATGTGTGTCCAAATATTAAAAGTATACATGTGGACCAACTGGTAGATTGCTAGTGGGATTGGGCCTTCTAATATATTGTCGTAAAGAAACAACACCTGTAAGTATAGCTTCAACAAGTCCTTCAACTAACAAATACTAGGCAGTAGTGTTGATGAAAAATTGTTTGATGTTAGATCCCCTCTTGAAAACTAGTGAGATTGTTTATAGAGGTTGAAATTGACCCAATTAGCATGTTGTGATCAATATAAAGAACATACATGCGGACCAACTGGTAATCGATAGTGGGATGGGGCCTTCTGATGCATTGTTATCAAGATACAACAGTTGTAAGCTGTGCATTTGTCCTATATTTGGTGGAATGAGCCCTTTTATTTTGTTGGAACTCAAATCTAAGGAAATTAACTTGGTCAAGTTGGCTAAACCCAATGGGATAGTACCTTCAATCAGATTAGAGGGAAGGTGAAGTCTACACAAGGTAGTTGTTAGGTTTCCAACAAAGGCCAGAAAATGCCATTCAGAAGGTTTTGTGGCAGATCAACTTCCTCTAGCAGTCGACAGTTGGTGAAGGATGTGAGAATGGAGAGCTCACGGTTGCAGGGACATTGGTCAACATATTTCCCCAAAGGATAAGGTGCCTGAGTTGTGGCAGACTACCTAATTCTAATGGTATCGTACCACTAAATTTATTGTTTTCTGCAGCAAGAAGTTGAAGTCTTGTAGCATTAGAAAGAGAAGCCGGGAGCAGGCCATCAAAATTGTTTGTACCCATATAGAGTGTTTGGAGATTGGGCAGGAAGCAGCCAGCATCGTTTGGGAGATGCCCTGTTAGTTGATTGGTCATGAAACTCAAAGTCTCAATAGCATATAGGTTAAACAAGCTCTCAGGCAATGTATCAGTGGGATTGTTCATTTCCACACTAAATAATGTCAAGCAGGTTATGCTTCCCAACTCGGGAGGGATGTACCCGTGCATATGATTTTGACCAATATTAAGGTGCTCCAGCTTTGAGAGGTTGACAAAAGTGACTGGAATGGTGCCGGTGAGCCTGTTACCATAAAGTTTATGTGCTTCAGTTCCAGCAAACTGCCTAGGAACTCTGGAATGCTTCCACAGAATTCGTTTTCTATTACCAAAAGTACTTGGATACAAGGACAATGGCTCAGCGTTTGCGGGATCAACCCTTCAAAATTGTTTTTGCTTATGAAAATATTCTCTAACAGTGGGAGATGGCTATCCGATTTTTGAATCAATGGGCACTCAGTACACCTAGCCATCATGGTGAGATGGCATGTCTTGAAAGTCCGAAAAGGCAAAGCCAAAGCTTTGCTGTCTTGCTAACTGGCAAATTCTTCAAAGACTGGCTGGCCTTCAACTTTGAATGACATGACTTTGAAATTTGCTCATGACTTGACAAAATCAGCTTTTGAAACAAGTGGATGAAGTCGCCTAGCAAATTCCATGTTGTCGGCCGATCTGGTGATTTAAATGACTTCTTTGTGAATCAACATAAAATATGAAAAATTATATTCTTTTTGAAAAATAAATAAACAGTATAAAAAACTAATTAAAAGCAACTTTTTTTTTAAACAGGTGGGCAATTGACAACTTTGGTTTGAAATTGAATAGAGTTGAAAAGTGGTAAAATGAAATAAGATACCAGCAAGACCAAGAAAAAGACTCATGCATCAACACAACACATAGTACCTAGTTTAAAAATGGTTTCTCGGTTATGCTGGAACTTTTGAATTCATGAAAGAACTTTGGGATTAATTTGAGGCAAGTAATGCATCCTGTTGCTGCTTGATCAGGACAAGGAAACAAACATTCAACAGTCGACGGAAGAATCACCACCAAATGTCTCAAAACAGAAGTGAAAGAAATGCTCTCTGTCATTTGATCGTATTACTTGTTACTTGTTAGTCAAAAGCAGAATTTATGTTGCATGAACAGCTTGCTGGGGAACTAATCGTCAAGCAAAATCAATCTGTGCAATGGAGAAAGATCAGCAGAGCTGCAATTAACTAATGCTGATATACAAGGTGACTTTGCCAAGAATTGACTCAACCCTTTATAGGCACACGAAAGGAAGCAAAGCAAAACACACAGATACATGTTAGCGGTTAAACTGCACAAAAAGAGAGCTTAATTTCTACGTAAGACTGAAGGTGCCAAAAAGCATATTATTTGACAATCATTTCTTTGGCAACTTATAGCATAACTGATACTCAAATATTTAATCCACAAGAAAAATAGGATCAACATTACTTGCACAAGCATATCAGTGCTCTATATGTTAAAATGTGTGTGTCAGAACCAAACTATAGTTTCAAAATTTTAAAGAGACCAAAGTAGAATTTTTCAATTTTTTTTGAAATTTACATATCAATGTTTGAATTTCTTGAAACATCCTTCCCTGGTGTGTATTGTAACTGTGGGTCTGTCTTAAGTACTACTAGCAATTTTGGCTTGATACATAATATCCTGTTAGATGTTGTGGAATTTTAATAGCTTAATGATTTACCCAATAATAAAAAGGCAAAAGCCAAAAATCAACAATCGAAAATCATAGCAACAAAAGAACATGAATAATGAGCTTCATTTTGGCAATGTTTTGTAACATATTCTATTGATGTTTTAATCAATTGAATGAATTTCACTTTTATCGAAGTGCTTCCTAAATGTTGTTTGTCACATTCAGGCCTGTACATGAGTATAAAAATTCGATCACGCACCTAGTATGCTGCACATATATTTCAGAGACTTATATCTTGCTTCAGGCTAGTAATCAAACCTGGTGATTGGTCATACATATTATAGCTGATAAAAATCACTGATCCAGTAGATGTGACCATCACATACAGATTCTAGTATTTGGATCACTATGTTACTGGAATGACAAGAATCCAGTATGCATAAGTTAAAGCACATAAATAAGCAATTATTTCACATAAGACTTCAAAATATACAATCATATATACCTGTGGAAGATAAGGTGATGCTCCAAAAAAATAAAAAATCATAATATCATTTACATGCTTGCAGCTCTAGGAACAAAGCATTAAGTACGGGTCGACTGGTAATCACAACAGTATATCGTTGTGGTATGTATCTGCCCTAATATTTAGTGCAGATTCATGGAATGTTGTAACATAATATTACATAAATCAGCATAATATTTGCAACAGATATATAGAATAGTTACATACTGTTATTGTTGTCAAACGGTAACCAAAATCAAGATAAGATATAAGTATATTCAGCTCTGTTGGCTCGAACTTCACTCGAACTCAAACTGCTGATGCTAAACTCAGGCCAAGATTGGGCTGCAACTTAGCCGGGCCATTATTTAAAAAAAAATCAATTTGGACATGAGTAGAAACAGCCGGATTGAGTTGGAACTTGCTAGCAAGGGGGAAATCTGATGTAGCTGTTTATTGTCGTGATGATATTGTAAATAATTTTTACATGTTATCTTATTGATCTTACTCAAGTTGAGCTTGCCAAGCTCGAACTCTACTCGTTTACTTAACTTTAAACCAAACACGGCTCATTTATTAGATAAGTTGAGCTCGATCCGAGTTTAACTAAGAGAGGCCAAGAGTGAATCGGAGTTGGCTTGCTTAAAAAATCTGAACTCTTTGCTTCAAATAATGAAAACCACAGTTGTTCAGTCGATTCCAACGTTCCATAATTCATTAGCTTTGTAAAAAATTATTTTTAGATGGAACTAGGATAGAATATATATATATATATATATTTATATATATATAAGTGGGCCATTTGCTTGTTCACAGCAGACGGTAGAGGTAGAGTGCCACCAACAAGTATATTTTTAGCTGTCACGACAGAAGCAACTCTACAAAGTTTGAGAATGACAGTGCAAGTGTTTGGCCCAATATGGCTGGCTGGATAAGTCCATCAAGATGATTGGTTCAGAGTATTTAGGTCAACATCTTTCATTCGCTTGCCACCAAATAATCCAAAATAATGAGACCAAAAATAGAAATTTATTTATTTATTTATTTTTTTGCTTATTGGTAGCGGCAATTTAGCTGCGTTTAATTATAATTAATTATACATTGTCCTTATGGTGTATCAGGATGTGATGTTTGGTGGCACCAAGACGGTGGCGTTGGCCATAGAATGGGCCATGGCTGAGCTCCTGCACAACCCCAGGGAGTGGTCAAGCTGCAGGAGGAGTTGAAGAGGGAAGTGGTTCTGGACCGCCATCTAAAAGATAACTAAGCGGCAAGACAGAGGCAGTGTCCTGGTATGGAGTAATTGAACATCCGGTGGGTCACTGCAACCCCATTCAGCCCAAGCCCATTTCTCTGAAGAAGATACATCATGCCTTGGGTTGTCCAAGAAACGCTGCAATACTTCATGCAGTGAACAAATAAGACCATCTAAACCGAGAAGGAAAGCCGTAATATGGACCATGCTGGTGCACAAATTTTCATGTGCAACTATGATTAATAATTAAATACCCTTAGTTCACACACAAAAAAACCTTTTTGTAAAGACAAAGAAAGAAATAAAAAAATAAAAAGATTCTAAAGGACATTTCTTTTAAACAAATAACCAAAATGTCCTTCCATTCTTTACCCACACAACTTTCTCTCTGTCTAAGAAGTACCAAACCCTTAGGTGCTGAACCCATAAGGACGGAAGATTGCAGATTGCGGGGAACTCATAGGGAAGAAAATGGATCACTTGGGATGTGGGTGGATGGCACTTACACCAAGAGGTAGAAGCCCGAGAACCAAAACAGAGCAGTCAACCGTTAGGCCAATGGCCACACCAAAAAAATGTCCAAGGGTTGAAAAACTATGCGAATTGATCACTACAAGTTCTTTTGAACTCCGTCAGTTTAGAGTAAGCACAACTTACGTCGAAACTTCAAACCAAGACGGAGTTCCAAATAGAGAATCGCTATTTAAGTCGAAACTTCAAACCAAAATGGGGTCAGCTGGAACAAACCACAAAGGTGGGACCTCCTGTGCCTTTGTTAACTTTCAATCCTCAAACCCAAGCCTATCTCCCCATGTAGGGCTAAGCATCCAGCAGGTCAAAAAAATTGGATGGGTTGATTTGACAGGGCTCCATTCAATATATTTTTTAATATTATTTTTATTTTAATAATGATATATATTTTATTATTAAAAATATCTTTTCTAGTAAAAATTTTATTTTATATTTAATATTTTTTTATTTTAATCGAATCAAGCCCGAACTCAAGTTTTAGGTGTCATGCTAGATTAAGTCCGACTCTTATCTAACCAGCCAGCTTGATGCTCAAGCCTATCCCAACAGTCTTACCACTAAGATTTGATTACCTGCAACCAACTTCAATCTGCTCTTTGGATGGTGTATCTCACAACAATGGTGCCTTGAGCAACTTTGCCCCCAACAAAATGAACATCCACTTCAATGTGCTTGCTTCTATTATGAAAAAGTTGGAATAGCTGCTAAATATTTTGCACTCACATTGTCACACCATATGGATGGTGGATTTTTTTTGTTCTTATTCCAAGTTCAAATAGAAATATGTCTATCACGTTGCATCTTCTTATATGTTTGTTGGCCACTTCAATGTACATCATCTTTCTTTTGTTCTTATTTCAAGTTCAACTAGAAATGTCTACCACGTTGCATCATCTGCTAGACTGAGAAAAAACTTGCTGTTTCTTTGAACTTCCTGCAACAAGATTCAGTCCCAAGAAGGCTGCATAAATGTTGACCATCGATCAATCATTTGGGCATTTGACCCTATCCGCGTCACTATATATATGAACTTTTTGTTCTTGGATGGTTTGAACATAGTAACAGAAAACATGTTTACTTCTTAAAAAATGGCAGTTTAAAACTTTAAAAACACGTTTTTTTTTAAAAAATGTTAAAAACAAAAAAATGCATTTAGACCCTTACCGGCAAAAAATGTTAAAAAATAGTAACGCGTTTTTTTGTTTTTTCACTTTTTTCATTTTTTTAATTCCAAACAGTTTTTTTTATTTTCTATTTTTTATTTGTTGCAAATCTATTTATCTTGTGATGTTTGTGTTATTAGTTTCACACTTATTTTATTTTTTTCCATTTCTAGTTTTTTAAAATTTTTAATAATTTACCATATTTTTTTAAGCTCGCCGTACTATACTTGAGAAAAGAGTTACCATTTAAAACTACGAGACATTATTTGTAACTATGTTTTTGAAATTTGAAGATTACACCATAATAAACGGTAGCTTTTAAGAATCTTAATATTCCCTTGAGCGCTCCCCATTGAGATTCCATAGGGTCCTAAATAAATTAGTTGAACCTTGTAGTTATCCCCAAATTTCCAAGTTTCATATATATCTAGCATTTTCACAATTATTTTCAACAATTTTGGGTCTGAAATACTTCAATTTAGCGCAGTTCTGATCCAATTACACTCTAATTTGGTTATCGACTATATTTTGGAACTCATCTGAATTTAAATCTAAACATCCAACCCAAGCCCCAAACCAATCTAGGACGATAATTCATGTCAAATCTAGATCTATACCCAATCCCAAGTCAAGATCCAAAAACCAAGCCTTAGATCCAAATCTGGATCCAAATCCCAACTTTAGATAAAAAATAGATCCCTAGATCCCAATATGGATCTAAAACTGAGCCCTAAATCTAAAAGTAAGCCTCAGATCCAAATTCAAAATTTTTTATCCCAAGTAGAATCTTAGATCTAGACCCAAAACCAAATCCATGTCCCGGATCCGAAATCCTGCTCTAGATCCAAAAAGAAGGTTAAAAACTCACATAGACTCAAGAATCAAAGTCCGGCCTAAAATAGGAAAATAGATTCAGAAAATCGCCCACATATCTAGGTTAAATAAAAGAACCAAAAATCTAGATAAAAAAAAAATTTCAAACTCAAATGTTTGTAGTGGAGCTCAAGAATCAATTCCCAACGTCATTCGCAAGCTCGCCCTCGCTTTTCAATTTGACTCAGCTTCGTAAAATCCAAATCAGGATGTACATCCATATTTCAAGCCTAAGCACCTATCTAATCCATGATCCAACCTTTGTCATCGATCTGGACCCTCCCATTCAAGGAATTACATCCGGATTGAAAGCAAACCTGGAATCATAAAAAATGTTGCTAGACCCGTTTTATAAAAGGAATATTTTACCTCTTAAAAGTATTACATATTTTTGTTGCTAAACTTTTATTTTTTAGTGCGGGACCTACCTGGGGAAGCAACAAATTTTGGCAGCGCTTGGAACACAGCCTAGAGCTCTTGGTGCGCTACTAAGTGCTCTGGCATAGGGTGTTTGCATGGGCCAAGGGCTAATCTCCACAAGTCAAAACCTATAAAACAAAATAAAAATAAAAATAATTCAAAAAATGAAAAATTCATAAGAAATCTTGAGAAATTAAAACTCTTTCAAATGTTGAATTTTGGCTTTATTTATTTTTACAAGCTAACCTTTGAGGAACTTGATCCTTGGGTATAAGCTAACCTTTGAGGAACTCCTTGAGCCCTCTAGCTAAGAGATTGGAAGTCCTTTTTATCTCTCTTCCTTCATCTATTCTTCTCTCACTCTTTCAATACTTCTTTATCTTCAACCTTTGGATTCTCCTTCTTTTCCAACCTTCATCTTCAACCAGTGGAAAGGAGAGCATGTGGAACACCCTTGGAAAGCTTCTTCAACAAGTCAGAGTTCTCATCTCTTCTTGAACTATACCATCTCGAGGCATGTAGTCTCATTTTCTCTTGTTATTCCCTTCTTCCTTCCATTTACATCTCTATGAATAGATAATGTGGATGTATGGCTAGTTGATTGTTCTATTGATAGATGGATGAACGATGAGGATGAGAGCTTGAGGTGGGATTTATTTTTTCTTTTACATTGATTTTTTAGGTTGAGGATTGTCCAAACTCAAGAAAAACACCATGAATACCGAGATGTTAAATGCATTTTAGTATTATCACTACGGTTAGTTTTGACATCTTTCAAATCTCATTCCATTGATAAGATACCTATTGATCGTCCTATTAGTAGTCTTAAAAGAGTGATCCACCTTTAAAAGAGTGTCTTCCTAACGGGATTGAAGCACAAGAGAAGCCTTCTTCAACGATTGTTGTTTTTTTCTTTCATAGTTTAGTCTCTCTCTCCGGCACCCAATGGTGGGAAAGGCATACTTTTTTGCAATACATAAGAGTAAATGAAATATTTTTAATTTTGTCTATATAACTTATTTTTAAAAAATTTTAAAAATAGGTCCTCCATCCATGAGCCCAATTGCTCTCCTGCCTACATAAAAATATTGAAGTTGAAAATTTTCAAATTTATCTCCTTAATCTTAATTTCTATATAAAAGAAATTGAGGGGTTAAAATATCACGTTATTATTTCATTTTTCTTCCTTCTTTTATCCGCACTTTCTTATTTTTCTTTTTTTCTCTTAGAATCTTTAATCTCTTTTATTATTCTCTTAAAATCTCTCTTTACGGATTTTCCTTTGTCTATTTCTTTTCTCTCCCTTAAAAATCTTTACATCTCTCTCACTTTCATTTTTTTCTTAAAATCGTTTGCCATTCTACTAGTTCTTCTGTCTTTATTTCATTTCTTTCTTTTCAAAATCTTTATCTGTCTCTCTCTCCCTCTGGGCACACATTTTTCACTTAAGCACCCTTGCTCTTCTACTAGTATCTTAAAAATATTATATATATATCTCTCTCTCTCATTTTCCCCTTAAAATCTCTTGCTCTTCTAGTAGTTTTTCTCTTAAAATCTCTCTAACTTCTACTAGTCTTTCTCTTTATTTCTTTCCACCCACCTATAAATCTTTCATCTCTCTCTTAATTTTCTCTTAGAATCTCCTGCTCTTTTACTTGTTTTTTTCTGTCTATATTTTATCTCTTAAAATTTTTATGTCACCCTCTCTAACTTTTTCAATAAAGGTTTATGAAATACTTTCCTTTAAAAAGAATTTCCTTCCTTCGCTTTATAAAGTTTTTAACTTCTTTACCAAATAACACACCACATATAAGTTGAAGCTAACCTTTGGGTAAATATGAAATGATGGAGAATGAACATAGCTTTAAGATTAGTTACCCATGATAAAGGTGTCAGGAATGGCCAAGCCTCATAATGACGGTCTAGTTCTTTTTTTTTTCTATTTACGTTTTTTAATACACTCCAAAAATAAAACCCAAACAAATTTTGGGATGCAAACAACCTTGTTTGCAGAGGAGGCAATGTCAAGCTGGGTGAGGACACATATTCCAATGCTCCACAATACTTCAATATAAAGTAGCATCCTTAAACTTTGAACTCTTACTGGCAAATAATTTTATGAAAGTGGCCATCAGCGTGTTCATGGGTTTGGCTTCATGCATTTTTTGTATGCTTAAAAGGATTGAAGTTTTTACTTTCTTTGATATAACACCAAGCTTCGTCTTGACATTGGTGGATTCACTTCCTAGGAAATAGAATGAAGATTTTCCAAGTTTCACTTTTACTTGTAGGGGGAGGGGTCTTCTATTTAACTAACAGTGTCATTTTCATCTTTTTGATCATTTTTAGTCTATAACACATTGTCGTTTGTTAGAGGGCCATTACACATAACATGGTCCAATAACACAATGTTGCTCACAGCATATAATTATCATCCTCCTCATTCAAGGGGTTTCTTTTGATAAAATTGGACTTCAGTCCAAAACGTACTACATTGTTCATTTTCATTCATTCTTCTTGTTGTGCATGTTTTGGTAGGTTTGACAGACTGTGCTGAGCATATAGTACACCAAAATTTTAGAAAATTGAAAGGATTTATGTGAGCTATGGTTATTGAGGTGTCCTTACTTACAATAAGGCACAAACATATGCAATAATGGACAAAGTTCCAAGCCTCTTTCACGTAACCTGCATTGTAAATGTGTGAGTTGTTCTACAAGATTGGTCACCCAAATGCCTTAGGAATAGAACACACAAGCATATTAATCATATCTTTATTAAATCCTATATCCAACTGTAATTGAGCAATCCTAAATCCTATATCCAACTGTCATTGTGTCTATGGATATATTTGAATTATCCTTCTATCATTCTTGTCTTCTGTTGTATCCTTCACAGCCCTACAACTACTTCCTTCATGTCCATTCTCTCATTTGGATACACCCTTGAACATGACAGGCCTATCTCCATGATCATCACCAGCAGATCATTCATACCAGCTGATCTTTCACTTGGCATAGTATTGCTTTCATTCAAAAGAAGGCTGTCAATGACATCTGAAATTGCAACAGGAAATGCTTCAGCCACCCATTGCCTCAAACTAAAATCCCTGTCAAACTGTTCATCAGTAGGATTTCTTCCTGTAAACACCTCAAGGAGGAGAATTCTGCAGCTGCAGACATCAGCTTTGGTTGACACCTTTCCAGCCATTCCAAATTCTAATTCAACCATTCAACAATATTAAACATGATTAGGGAGCCCCAAAATAATTGGATAATGTTAATGCATGACACAATAGCATTGATTGCTCCCTAATGGATTTAAGATCAATTGAACCTCCAATCCTGCCTTTCTCATTTTGTATTCTCATGCACATCTAAAAAGAATACAAGATTATTGTATAGAGCAGAAGTCCAATATATATGATGTTCAAGTACCCTTAAAGAAATCAAACATGTATCCATATATATATATATAGGGATACATATGTATATATATATATATATATATATATATATATATATATATATATATTGTGGAGCCTGTGAGGTTTGTTGAGGTTCATTAATTGTATGGTGTTGCTTTCAACTCTCCGGTGACAGATCTCCACGTTCTTCTAAATATCTCACAAATTGTGTGAATTATTTAATAGTGTCAATTGTCAGCCAATCTTAGGCCATTCGGTAGACAGGTACGTGTGATTAGGGATTTTTAATACAAGGAACAAAAATTACAGCTTATGTTAAGGAAGAAGATCAATTGAAGACTATTGCTTGTTGAAAATATGTCACCAACACATATTTGTGTACATGAGCACAAAAGAATGCAAAAACTAGTATGCAACACCACAAGCCATATGAACAACAAATAGGTCATCCAAAAATAGTTAATCAATGACCTCTACATTATTGAGCTAGGAACCGCCTGTGCATGTCTTTATGTGTGAACTTACCAAATCATGATGATTCGATGGATCATGGGTTTTTGCACATCAATTAATGTATTTATTGATATTATATTGTGAATCATACAAACACACACAGAAACACTGAAAAGAGTATAATTACCTGGACCACATAAGTCAGGGTATATATATATATATATATATATATATATAGGGGATAGAGAGAGAGAAAAAAATTGGTAAAAACTAGACACTTTAACATTTTTTCTTAAAACATATTTTAAAATAAAATATTTACAGCCTAAATATTTATAAAAATATTTTGATATAAAAACATGCTTTGAATCAAGTTGTTTTTTGTAAAAAGTTGATTTGTCTATTATCAAAATATTGATGCTATGATAGCCATTCCTTTTTGCTAATTATGAAAACACTATTAAAGCCCCAAAATGATCAACTTAATATATATTTTGTGTTAATCTATTCTTATACTTAAGATTATATTGGTAAGGTTACATTAAAAAAAACACTTTAAATAACATAATTAAAGGGTCTGGTTTTTGTCCCTGACGTGTTCGTCTGGTTTCTACAAATCACTATATACATATATATATATATATATATATATATATATATATATATATATATATATATATATATATATATATATATATATATATATATATATATATATATATATATATATATATATATATATATATATATATAGGGAGAGAGAAAACAGTCCACTAGAACTGGCAAAACCACTCACTTTCTCTATCTCTCTTTATTTCACCTCACCTTCTCTTGGGCCCCTCCCATACACTCCCCCCTCCCTTTCTCAATCTCTCCATCAGAGCATTATTGAAGAGAAAGACTGTACACACACATACTCACACATCGAGACAGACAAAATTTATAAAATTAAGAGATAGTACCAGGTGCAATGCATCCCATGGTTCCAAGGGTGGTGGTAAGAGTCGATGACTTGTGACCAACTATAAACTTTGTGATGCCAAAATCACCAACCTATGCAGTCATGCTTTCGTCTAGAAGTACATTACGTGACTTCAGATCACAATGAAGTATCATCTCCGAGTAACCATGGTGAAGATACTCTAAAGCACAAGCGACATCTATCATGATATTCAATCTTTGGAAGAGATTCAAGTGATGGGCACCCGAATGTAGACAAACTTCCAGGCTCCCAAGAGGCATGTATTGGAGAACTAAAGCCTAGAAATCTTCATTACAGCAAGACGTAATGACTTCAACAAGGTTTCGGTGCCTGATTTGGTGCAACATTGTGCATTCAATGTCAAAACTTTTAGATGCTCCCTCAAATGACAAATTAAGGACCTTAACAGGCACTGTTGTTCCATCTGCTAGAATTCCTTTGTACATTGAACCAAAGCTTCCACTCCCAAGAAGTTTGCATCACTGAAATTGCTCGTTGCATGCGATATCTCTCTTTAAGAAATCACTGCGAGTGTAACTCCTCGTAATCTTTCAATGTCGTCAGGACACTTTGACAACTCCCTGTTTCTATAGCATGAGTACCAATGAGTGTGCAAACAAAGACCAAAAGTGCTGAGCCTCCTATTGCGCAAGCAGCGACGACTCTAGCCGCATTGCTCTTACATTGCCTCTCTGTTTTGTCTAAGCACAATGGGACATGGAATTTGGGAGCTCCACATAGTGCATAGTTCCCTAGGAACGACTCGGCAGAAAGGTTTGCAAACTTTGCACAACTTGGAATCTCGCCTTCCAATAGATTGAAGGACAAGTCCAAGGCCTGGATGTGTTGAAGTTTCTCCAATGATTTTGGTATCTCTTTGGAAAGCTTCTTTTGGGAAAGGTCAATAGTGTCAAGGTTTAGCATGTGATCAAGTTGTTCGGGAGTGTGACCATCAATTGTGTTCCAAGAGAGATTCAAATACTCCAGCATTTGGAGCTTTGATAATGATGCAGGCAACTCTCCACTCAGCTTGTTTGCAGAGATATCCATGTTGATCATCATGGCAAAATTCCCGAGACCCAAAGGCAAGTGACTAGCGAAGGAGTTGTCCCACAAGTATAGCTCCCACAAGTCCTTCAACTCACAAAGATCAGGTGGTAGTGTTGATGATAAATTGTTTGAGCTTAGACCCAGCCTTTGCAAACTAGTGAGATTTTTTATAGAGCTTGAAACTGACCCAGTTATCATGTTGTGTCTAATATCAAAAGCGTACATGTGGACCAACTGGTAGATTGATAGTGGGATTGAGCCTTCTAATGCATTGTTGTCGAGAAGCAACACCTGTAAGCTGTGCATCTGTCCTATATTTGGTGGAATGAGCCCTTTTATTTTGTTGGAACTCAAATCTAAGTCAATTAACTTGGTCAAGTTGGCAAGGCTATGGATAGTACCTTCAATCTGATTAGAGGAAAGGACAAGTTTCGACAAGGTAGTTGTCAAGCTTCCATCAGAGGCAGGAAGAATACTGTTCAAAAGGTTATCTAATAGATAAACTTCGTCTAGCATCTGACACTGGGTGAAGGATGTGAGAATGGAGAGCTCACGGTTGCCAGGGACATTAGTCAACATATTTCCCCAAAGGGAAAGGTATATGAGTTGTGACAGACTACCTAGTTCTAATGGTATTGGACCACTAAATTTATTCCTTTCTGCATAGAAAAGGATAGAAGGGCATGCCTAGTTTACTTCAAGGCCGCCTTCAACATTCACCGTATCCATCCAGAACCTGTTGTAGACAGTACTCTTCACCATCTCAGTTCCAGGCAATCTTGATGCTCACTTCTTGACACCAGAAGCATCCCTTCCAGCAGAAACAATATCCTGGACATCGACATTTTCTCCAATATATTCTTCCTTTTGGCAAGATACCATCATTTACTGATTACAAGATTAGCTCTTGACAGAATTATAATGAAAGATATTTGGAAAATGGAAACAGATCTACCGCAAGTGGTAGGTGCGAGAAGCCCTAGTCGTCCTACTCTTCAGTCTTCACATTCATCTTTTTCATCAGGCCTTGTTAGTTAATAGAGGCATCATTATGTCTGATATTGATCGATCTCAAACAATTTGATATGAAAAAAATTTAATATCTGATTAAGAAATCAGATCGATTCAGATTTAAGAAATGACATCTGATTGAATTCAGATATATATAAATATGTGGATTTAGATCAAATTTAATTGTAAATGAATATCATATATCCAATGCTCTTACATGAAAATTGGCCAAATATGGTTCAAAATAATTTGGAGTCGAATTCTATGAATGTAAAAAATGAATTCAGATCAAATTCAAATTTACATTAAATCCCCCCATCCACCTGCCACTTGTTAAAAGCCTCCATTAATGTCAAATGAGTTCCAAAATTCCATATCAAGCTATAAGTTTTCCCACTCAACTTCGGCCTCTGTAGGTAGGACCTGCTGTTGCCCCAAATATATTGTTCACTGTCCATTCAATGAACCTGGCATCAATTAATGGCAATATTATTTGATAGAGTCAACAACTACTTTTCTAATGGGCCATTTTTGGACTTCGCCATTTTGAATGATTGCCAGAAGGGAGATCCCACCTTATTTATGTCAGCACTTGATGCCTTCCTAGGCAGTTATGTCGCCCTACTTATGCAGCTGCTCAAGTTGTTGTATATAAAACATTATTATGTGGCTATTTGTCACTACTGACGCCTTTTTGGACATATATAAAACATTAGTATGTATCTATTTGTCACTAGTGACGCCTTTTGGACATACATAAAACATTTGTCACTAGTAACTGCCTAGGAAGGCATACAGGTATGACACCATTTCCGAAGTCACTGGTAGTACTGTTGATGACTCGTTATTATCGTGCCTATCCTAAATAATTGTCATTTCTAATATGATTTTTCACTAAATTAATCCAATCAAATATGTAAATCATGCATTCATTATTTCCCACGTCTTGTAGATATGCTTTAATTGGTTTTGATTTAGATTGTTAGAAAAGTGGTTCTTTTCCATCATGAAGTTCCTTTTTTTTTTGCCTAATTATTTACGGCCATTCAGGTTTTCTCACTTAATTAGAAATGCTACTATGGGCATTAAAAATATTAATCGCTTATATTAACATCTGTTGATTTTTAAGCTACAAAGTGGGTACTTAAAAATTCTTGCTAAGGGTATAAACAGAATTTTACAGGACAAAGCTGTAAAATGTCAAACCATTGGTTTTCACATACTTTTATTTAACGTCTTATCTGTACAATAGGCAATTACCTTTTTAGGTAGATCATTTATAGGTTTTCACTAGAGATCAATATGAATCACTTAGTTCTCGTGGAAAATTACACCTTATCTGTAACTTTATATAACCAACTTCCAAAAACATCCATATTTTTCTCTTCAAAATTGTCCTTAAATTACATAGTCCAACTTATTGACTCTTGACCTTGAGGACAAATTTGTCCAAGTTACAAAAGGAAGGGGAGGATGGAATAGGATAACTTGACAAACAAGGAGATGAATCTGGAGCATAGGCAATAAAGTCAAGACGATTTTACGAGACCGAGCATGTTCGACATAAAACAAATATCTGATACTTTACAGAAAGGCTTTCACTACCAACTTGCTCAAAATAAAATTCAGTTCACTTGGAACGCTTGAATTTCAAATGATAGAGAGATGTTTTTGTGATGAATTACAGAGAAGTGAAACAAGTATTCATCACAGCAATCGGCCTGCCAATTCCTGCTGGCCCAACCCCTGCAGGTTCAGGCCTCTGCTTCCAAGGCTTGGTTGACTCTTCGTCCATCCCTAATCTCATGCGTCATTTCGGTAGCGGTGATTCCTATGCACAACAGGAGAACTACTTCATCGGACAGTCGACTGTCCTGCCTAGATTATCAAAGCCTTCATGCAGCAATATAGGTGAAAATGAGGGCCCTAAATTTAACTTAGATCCAAGCCCGAACAACTTATACAGAGAAAAACCGTAAGGTGTCTCAACGTTCAAAATAATTTTTAATAATAAACTTATCAAAGTTTACTTAATAAAAGCTCAATTACCAAACAAATAAAAGTTCAAAAAATGATCTCAACCAATGATGACATAAATGCACCAAGTACACTTAAATAATATACTTGCACTATTTGTCAAGATGAAACTTACAAAAGTGAAGTACAAGAACTCACCTCAACAAGCTCATGTAGTGAACTATCACCCAACATCCCCGCACTTGAGCACACACTTGAGACTCTCACACTCCAACTCACAAAGTGAGCACATGAACTCACTAAACTCTTGCTCAAGAGAGTCACCACTCTCTTGATAATAGACACAAAGGCCAGCACCCCTATTTAAAGGGATTGAGAAGGTCGTTGGTGAAGGTTCCACCACTTTACAAAAGGAGGCTTATGATTTTTTGCGGGAGTTGGTGATGACTCTTTACAATCTCCCCCTCATTACCGACTCTCTACTCTTGACTCTTAACATTTTTCTAAGCTTAGTGATTGTTTGTACTAGCAAAGCCATTGGTATAGATGTTAGCGACTTGATCTTTTGAAGCGATTGAATGCAACTGAATCTCTCATTTGAGTACATTCTCTCTGCTAAAATGATGTTTCACATCTATATATTCCATTTGAACATGAAAGACATGATTCTTTGAAAGTCTAATTGCACTTTGATTATTGCAGTAGAGCCTCATTACAATTCTACATCTTATTTAATGTCTTTTAAAAGGTCGCATAAACCACACACATTCTTTTGCTGCTCTATACTCTGTTTTTGTTGTAGGCAGTGAAACTGTTGGTGGTCTCTTACTACACCATGAAATTGCACTACTTCCAAGACTGGATGTATATCCAATGGTTGATCTTCGAGTCATTAAGTCTTCAACATAATTTGCATCACAATGACCAGCAACTTGACAAGTTGATCCTATGTGTGCTTAAGGACTAGTAACAAACTGTTACTACTACCAAGCACCTTTATGTATGTAATAGCTATAAAGAGATTGGAAAAAAAAAAAACAAAGCCATCCTTCTCAAAGGGATCGGATGACATTAAGAGAGGGCTGGGTAATTCTGGACAGCCAGAGTCACCATTTAATTTTTTCATATATAAATATATAATTATACATAGGTCGCATGTTGTAAGAGCACCTATCCAATGAGTTCATTAGGTGGGTGGAAGGGGAGTCATGGGAACCATGCCATGTGGGTCCACAACAAAGAAAAGCTGATTTTTCAGCCTGTTTTTGTTTTAATTAATATGAATATATCTTTCTCTCTCTCTCTCTCTCAAATATAATATAGTAATCACACCCTCTTAAAATGGGCCAGTTCCACCTCCATTAAAAGCATCCCATTTATTTTTAGCATGGATGTTAGTTTAGACTCAATTTCAACAACACCTTAACTCATTCCATAACATAACAACTCTTTCACATGAGCCGAGGGTAATCAAAGCAATTTCTACATCTCATATGCCAATATTTCCTTTATGTCTCTCATGCCATGTATATTTCTTAAGCAATTGCTATGGAGACTAAGATCATCCCCTAGAGCTCTATTACATGTCTGGTTTGTTTGGATGGACAAGTTTCAATCATAAAAGAACTTGAAGTTGAGAAATGATCTAATGGGAGTTAATTTGTGCTAAGTCGAAATGTTTGTACACAATTAGAAGAAAACGATTATCTTCTGCATGTTCCATTTTGGAAACATAGCATATTACTTCACAATCTAGATGACATGCACATTGAACGGAATGTATCACAACATCATAGTTAGGCTATTGATCTTGAATAAGAAATCCAAAGATCATTTGAATGCTCATTAGACATGAAAGGAATGAACATAAGGCCATCACTTGATAAGCAACATCAGACAGAGTTGCACCTTCTATGTGTTCGCCTACTTGAGTATGCATGTTTTACCCTTTATAACATAACTAGTGGACGATCGAGTTGGTCCTTCATCGGCCATCGACCATTATTTGCATGATCATATCCAACAGTAAGATAAATTTCTTGGTGATTCATGTTCATGATTTCATCTTACTTTAGGTAGCTAAATGAGTCTAGATTCAAGACTTGATGCCTTCATTAGCAACTGCATAAGATTTTATATATACAATATCTCACACATTCATTATCTTAGCACAATATCTCAAACACGTTGCCTCATACACATTACATATGTTATGAGACTATTTTAAGCTGATTAAACGCAACAAGCACTTTTCTATGATTTATTGGAGCCCAAAAGTAGCCAAATTCAGCGGATTGAGATATGTCTAGTGGGGATGGTGATACTAATATATACATACCTATCTTACTAACCTCCAAATCGGACATATACCTAAAGCATAATATTTATGCATGGCTACCTCATGATTTCCAAAATTAACATGATGCCATGAAACTTCTTGCTAGTGACATAGTTTTATGTGCTTTTGATGATTTTTAATGGACGAGATGGCAGATGAGTCTGTTTCTATAGGATTGTCTATACTTTCAGGACTAGCAGCAGTTGTAGCAAACATGAATTAGTTGAGTAATAATATCGCATATGATTTTTCGAATTTGGCATCTATTGATGTCAATATTATTTGATAGAGTCAACAACGACTTTTCTAATGGGCCATTTAAGAAGTTCACCATTCCGAATGATTGCTAAAAGAGAGACCCCACTTGGGAATGAAGAGCAATTAATAGACCCAACAACCACACGGTAAGTCAAGTCAGCCTGTTTGTTGTTTAATAAAAACAAGTGGCCGATCTGTTCATGGTAAGTCAAGTCTTTTATCATATGTTTGAATGAGAAGCCCAAAAAAAAAAAAAAAAAAAGAAAAGAAAAAAGAAGAAAAAACAAAGAACCGAAGGACTCTCAATTCTTCCTGCCTCTTAGTCATGGGTTGTGTCCAGACCTTAGTCAAGCTCTCTCACAATGGCAGGAGAGCTCCTGCCAATGCCTTACGCGGATCTCAGCATCCATGTTGTTATGAAATCTACAAACTACATATGCATGATTTGATAAAACATGTTGGATCCTAGGAAAGATTCGACCCTCGGATCTCAGATCCAAGGCAATACAAGGAAGGGCACATATTTTATACATGGATTTGGACTATATAAACCTCACTCCTTAAGGGTTGATAATTGTCATTTTCAAAAAGTGTTAATGAAGCCAAATGAATTTTGGCTGCTGTACCCCTAACCCACTTTTTCTAAGGGTATAGTATAGTGATGCTAATTGTCATTTTCAAAAAGCTTTACTGAAGCCAACTGAATTTTGGCTGCTTTATGACTGATCCATTTTATTTGATGGGTGTAGTATAGCTGATCTGATTGACGGGTTGATCAAAGTTCAGTCATCAATTCCATTTTAATGGGTGCTATTTTTTTGTATTGTAAACAGTGGATCCTCTTTCGAGTATCTCCTCTTCATCTGACAAACACTTGTTCCAATGATGCAAACTTTTTGCTCATCTCTGCTGTATATAGCCAACCTTTTTCTCATCTCTGCTATATATATATATATATATATATATATATATATATATGTATATATATATAAACACATGCATGCCCATTTTGTTGTTCAATTAAAGGCAACATTGACTTCTTCCGTGTATCTATTTGCTCATTGGATGCTTGAGCAGGCAAGAAGGAAAATAGAGAGAGAAGCGGTCGTGCAAATCATCTCAGCTCACGGATTATATATATATATATATATATATATATATATATATATTATGTGTCCTTGTGCTGATCAATAGTTTCAAGAGGACCACGTGAACTAGAAATTACCCATTTTTGAAGATGTCAATAGTAAATTTACATTTTCGTTTAATGGATTATGTTGCAATGAAAAAACGGGCAATTATGTGTTGGGAACCCGCAGGGAGTGGAAAACCGTGGATGCATGAAAGGAAAACAATGGAATGTTGGGCACCCAAAAAGAGTGAAAAACTGTGGATGAAAGGAAAAACTATGGAAAGTTAATGACAATATTCAAACAACCCCTTACCAAACAGAAAAGGCGGACATCTCCTTTAGGATGATCCCAAGTTACGTTCCGGACGATCTACAGATCATCTTACCTTCTTAACCCAGGCCTCATGAAACTCATGCCTGTCCCCACCTTACCTGCTCAACTCAGGCCCCATGAAAGTTGAATCTCTCAAGATCCACGCTATTGGCTCTCGGGTCGCAATCCATATGATGAATCAGCCTAGTCTGACCTGCACATTTCTTAGTTCAAGGTGTTAAAATGGATAAAGGATCATAATGACAACTATTTGCTTGTCAAACCTAGTTTACATGGGAAACTACTTTTACCATTGGGTTTCCAATCGTAAAAACGTATCACTTCTTACTGCTGCCTACAGTTGCCTAGTAGAGGAACTTCATGGTGTGCTAAAGGGTGCAAAGTGGCTGGTCGAGCTGGAGAGCCCATAAGAGTTTGGTAGTTAGCTCGATTCTTATAGATGCCATTTCTTTGAAGTACAAAAGGCATCATACAGTACTCTTGAGTTAAACGAAATAACCATCAGTTCACGGCTGTGAACCCAAGACAAGGGCAATCAGTACAGGAATGGATGTGGGTTCCATTCCACTCCCCCAAATCCTAGAATTTCTTTATTATATTGTATTAGTGTTTTTAAACATTTGCTACAGATACCAAACATGGAATGGACCCTAGATCCAAATTCCTTCCTTGCATGATCCAGGTTCAAACAAATGCCGGTGTTAAATAGTGGTTCCAATTTCCAACACGATGCAAGCTTTGTGGCAGCAATAAGGAGATTCCTGAAAGGTGGATCATTTGTTTTCTGGTCTTCCAAAGGTGGTCGCATGTCGTGGAAGATATGACTCATGTCCACCTGATGGTATGATATGCAGTGTGCAGAAAGTGATGCAGTCTACAAAGGGATGAAGTTTGATGTTGCAAGATCGCCATTCATGTCCTTCCTGACTCCACCATTTATAGGTGGATTTTCGTGATCATGATATCATGTCGATTCTTCGATGTCCCAAGTACTGCTTTACCTTCCCTACTTTTTATTTGGACGGTAAATAATGAATGTTATTAGATGATTTCTCTCTCTCTATATGCGTGTGTGTTTGTGGTATGTCGATAACCTTCGGTTCTTAATTTTCACCAGACTGATTCCATATCTCCAATACCAATAATTTCATAACATATGATTCTAAGACCAATGATCCGAAACTTCAAAATATTTTAGTCCTTAAACGGGTGTAAGAGGTGTAATCCACAAGAATATAATATTTAGGTTGAAAATATTAAGATCAATATGGGAACTTGACGTAATCTCACATACCCTGTTCTTTTTGAAATATGGGAACATTTCGCCCCACAAATGAATCAGGACAAAATGTGATTCGGGCCAAACCCCTAACTCTCTGCACCAATTAGAAGTCGATAAATTAAGCATATTAAGATCAATACTCCAATTATACATCCAAATGTTGAAAATAAAAGAAAAGATCAATACTCCAATTATACATAAAAATGTTGAAAAAAAAGATCAATACTCCAATTATGCATCCAAATGTTCAAAATAAGAAAGTGCAGCAGTGGTGTTCGAGGCCAATAAAAGTACAGCCAAAATTTTCTTGCAGTTCTTGAGGGGCATAACATAGCTGCTCGCATTTGCAGGCCAATAAAAGTCTAGTCATCATTTTGGTTCATGTGAGTGTTTTTTTTTTAATACTGCAAATGGTGGATATGGGACAATCTAGTTCACGGATGTCCTACTCTCCATCCAAGTCATGAAGCAGCCATAGATTAGATTCTAGTGTAATAGAAAAAGGGGAAGGGCTTCAGTCAGGATATCAAAGGAACCTTTGTAAACTGAGTAAGAAGTAATGACTGGAGACCAATATAATTCTTCGTGGTTCAACTTTTTTCTGTGGGTTTTTTGGGTAAAATTATGGCACATTTGATGCACATAAAGTGGTTGAATTTTTTGAAATTGGTTTATAATTATGAATCATCATGAATTAAGAAGGTAAGGTGTAGACTGATCAACTCCGACCCACAGTTTTCCATATCCAATTAAGTCAATCTTCCTTACTTAATTCAAATTCATATTTGATGAGACTTGGAATTTTGAAACCAAAGTTCCAACTTTTATGTAAAATTGGGTCGGATCCTTCAAAGATTTCCTGCTCAAATAGGAAACCTTATTTATATACTAAGACATGATGACAAGGTCTTATACTAATTACTAATACTTGTTGGGTAGAGTCTGAAGCAATCAAAATTTTTTGATAACATACAAATCATGATAGTAACTGAAATCTGAATCTGATTTCCAACAAATTTGACTTCAAATGATGCCCCCTCATGATCTTCCTCCTCTGCATGATCATGCTTCAACTCCTAGCTGTATCTTTTCCATTCCTCGCCAGTAAAAGAAAAGGTCATGCCAACCGTGGTCAGGTTTGAGGTGTATGCCAATACCAAAATTGTTGCATGACTGCTAGTCCTCAGACGCTCTTGTATTTCATCTTCCTTTCCAAAATTGACTTCATAATCGCTCGATACGGTGGAGCGTTCATGCCTCCAATGAATGAAGCATGGCAGGCTAGCCAGAAAGTGAGGGACGCGGTTAGGTTGGAAGACCTATGATTTGTTTAAAATTCAAACAATCCTTCCTTAATTTTTTAATTTCTACAATCATTTCTTTCTCCTTTGTTGAGCATACGTTGCCACTTTTCTTGCCTACCCTGTCTCGTGAGGTGTTCTTCCTTGATTTATCACTCCAAATCTAACGGGTATAGTTGCCTTTTTGTTTGATTTGTCATGATCTTCATAATTTCCTTCATTCGTTGAGCTGGCATGATCTTCGCAATTTCCTTCATCCAGTGAGCAGCAGTTACAGCTGGGACCGAAGAAGTTCTTGATTATAGGACGTTGAACTTCGAGTGTGGACTCAAAGACGACACAGTCGTCTTCCAAGAGTTGTACATGAATGGGTGATAGGACCTTATTTAACACTACTCTCTTTATCATTAGCTCAGGTTTGATGGCATCTGCTGTATTTGGAAACATGAAAGGCAGCTGCTAGTGGCCAGTAACAAACCCATGAGACAGACTTCCCGATATCTCGAATCGATGCAAACGTTCAAATGCTAGTTCCTGCAACAAGAAAACAAGAGCATTGATCAAGCAGCTGCAGCAACAAACAATGCCCTCAAACTACTCCTACAACTAGTAATTGATGACTAGCAGTTTGTGAGGTCATGCCTGTAAGGATCGTTTGGTGGGTCAGCTTATGTCAATGAGAAATTTTAGACATTATGGCTATCTTAATGTAAATATTCGATTAAGTGATTGCGTTTTGGGATATCACGTCATTTAACATGGTATGAGGTATTTTTATAATATATAGATACCTATACGCAAGCACGGACTCTTTGATGGGTTGAATCTGAAATTGCTCATAATATAAAATGTAGTGTCCCTAAGGTCGTGCAGAGAGTTGAAACATCATTTTCTACGGTTGTCTCTTTTCCATCGGAGAGAAACCGCATGTACTCCGCACAGACCCTGGAAGATCCTACTGCAACAACATCGTCCGCTTGTTCAGATGGATTCAGGTACGTCTCTGCTACAGTTAATGTTTTGATTCAGTGATTTAGCATGAACGAGATCTTGTTTTAGGGCATATTCGTTTGTTTGTATATGCATGAGGAAATATCTCCTATCAATTGGTATCAGAGCCGTTATTTATTATTGAATCATTGGATTTTTGGATGAATTTTGTGCGATCTTTCTTTTTTCGAATCTTCCCCTTTTGAGAACCGCCGCGTTCATCTCCTTTCCCCATTTTGTTCATCTTCCCTCTCTTCTGTCATTACTGCTGCTCATTCTCCTCCCCCCTCTCGCCTGGTTGGTTGGGGGTGAGGGGCAGGGTCTCCGGGCTTCCATTGCAGGAAGACATTCGCCTGCCGTTTAGCGTTTGGCAGCCGAACGGTGGCACAAATTGCTGCTTGAAACCGCTCACGCGGTCGAGCGGTAGGCGGACGGACCAGGGTCAGGTCATGAGAGAATTGCCGCCTACTACTTGCAGTAAGAATTTCGGATCAGGGTCGGGTCGTGTTGGACCCGACCCGTATCCATATGATTTGAATTTTGAAAATACGGTTCTTTTGGATTCGGGTCGGGTCATGTCATACCCGACCCATACCCATACGGTTTAAATTTTGAAAATACGGTACTTTCTGATCCGCGTCAAGTCATGTCGCACCCGACCCGTATCCATACGGTTTAAATTTTTTAAAATACGGTTCTTTCGTATCCGGGATGGGTCGGACCAGACCCATATCTATACAGTTTGAATTTTGAAAATACGGTTCTTTTGTCAAACCGATTCTAAAAAGAATGAAACCAGTTCATTCGGTTTAAGACCAATTCAATTTGATTCAGAACTGGTTCGTACTTTTTCGAGCTGATTCATTTCAATTTTAGGACGGTTCTTACCGATTCAAACCGTTTTGAGACCGGTTCAATTGATTTTCAAACCGATTCAGGGATTTTCAGACCGGTTCATTCAGTTTTGGAACCGATTTTAACCATTTTTCAACTGGTTCAATGGGTTTCAGAACCCATTTGGTTTATTTTTGACCGGTTCGTCCAATTTTTAAACCGGTTCCACCCTATTTAGGGCCATGTGGGTGTTTTAGTTGCGGTTTAAGAACAATACGGGCCGTTTTAAGGCCGATTCAGTAGTTCTTGACCGACTTAAGCATAATTATGGTACCAGTTTATAAATCTTTGGACTCTTTTGGGCCTATTTCATTGAATCATTTAGTTTTGGTTTCAATGTAAGATAGTTTTGTATGTCAATTTTAATATATGTATCATGTTTTGCATGTTATTAAAATTGTGGGTGTACCTTAGATGAATATTTGAACTATAAATTTGATTTTTGGTCATGTCTATTGTTCAAAATGAGTAGATTTATACTTTATGTCGCAAAAGTAACCTCTGTTGTAGGAATTTGTTTGTTTAGAATATTAGATGATAGTATACTTAATGCATACGGGTAATGGTCAACCCAAAAAAGGATTGTTGCTTGGTGAAGTTTATGCATACAGGGCAATGAATATGTGATAATTTTCTAGTTTCCATGTGAATAGTGAGTCAATCCAAAGATGGGCTCATTATTTGACATGGCTAATTATCTATATTCATTGTCGACCAAGAATACCACTTGCAATTAATATTTCAATCCAAAGTTTAGATATTAATATAGCATCGATACCTTTTGATGGGATTTAGGCCATTGTATTTAAATTCATTTATATTTGTTATTTTATTTATGCACATGTAACAGTGAGTTCTGCTTCTATGATATCTGCAAATTTGAGTACGATTTGGTTCGAATTTTAAGGATTGAAAAGAAACTATTATGATTGTTCTAGGTTGCATCGATTTAGACCTTGCATTTAGGGAGTCGTGCCCACCTGAATTAACAGATGAAAGTTCTCATGAGGATAAGCAGAACTTTGAACGATTGGAGCGCTCAAACCGCATGTGTCTAATGATCATGAAGAAATCAATCCCAGAAAATTTTACGAGCTGATTACTGAAAAGGCTAGCGCCAATGCGTTTCACAAAGAAATTGAAAAGTGTTTTGCTAAAAACGAAGAGGCTGAAACAAATACTCTTTTGAGTAAACTTGTGATGCTGAAATATAAAGGCAAGGAGAACATACAAGAGCACATTATGGAAATGTCTCATCTTGCTTCAAAACTACAGGCATTAGGTCTGAAATTACTTGAAGATTTCATAGTGCATATGGTTCTCCTTTCTCTTCCACCACAATATGGACAATTTAAAATTAGATATAACTATCAGAAGGAGAAATAGACTCTTAATGAGCTCATTTTGCACTATGTGGATGAAGAGGAGAGATTGAAGCATGATAAGATAGAAAGTGCTCACTTGGCTACTACGCATAAAAGTAAGAAAAGAACGACTATTAAGGAAGTTGCAGTTGACAATTCATCCATTAAGAAACAGAAGAAGCATAAGGAAGGTAAATCAGGTTGCTTCATTTGCAAGGGTGAAGGTCATATGAAGAAGGATTGTACCAAGTATCATGCATGGCGTGAAAGGAAAGGTACTCTTCTCACTTTGGTTTGTTCTGAGGTTAATTTAATTAAAGTACCCAGACACACTTGATGGGTAGATTCGAGGGATAATACTCACATAAGTGTTTCTATGCAAGGCAACCTAAATTGTCAGATGCCTAATGATGCTGAAAGATTCGTTTATGTGGGTGATGGCAAGAAGGCGAAAGTTGAAGCCATAGTAGATTTTTGGTTATTGTTAAAGACTGGTTGTTATTTAAATTTGACAGAAACTTATGTGGTACCATCTTTTAGACGGAATTTGATTGCCACTGGTTCTTTGTCTGGTATCGATAACGTCCTCTATTTTATTGATACGGTTGCTTCATATCATGAAACCTTGCATGTTACGTCTAGTCGTACTAAAAAAAAATTAGTCAATGAGAATTCTGCTATGTTGTGGCATAGGTGCTTAGGACATATCTCTGAAATAAGGATAAAAAAACTTATGTCAAATGGAATTCTCAAATGTCTTGATTTTATAGACTTTAATGTTTGCATTGAATGTATAAAGGAAAACGAACAAACATTAAGAAAACAATTACAAATATAGCTTCAGACGTCTTAGAACTGATTCATACATATGTTTGTGGTTCATTCCTTACGGCTTGTTGGAATGAACAACAATATTTTATCATGTTCATGGATGATTATTCTCGTTATGGTTACTTGTATTTGATTCATCACAAGTCCCATCCTTAGACATTTTCAAATCATTTAAAGCCGAAGTTGATAATCAATTAGGCAAAATGTTTAAAACCCTTAGATTTGACCATGCTGGTGAATACTATGGTAGATTTGATGGATCATGTGAACAACGTCCAGGCCCTTTCGCTAAGTACGTAGAAGAATGCGGTATCGTCCCTCAATACACCATGCTAGGTTCTCCTAGAATGAATGGTGTAGTTGAAAGACGAAATCAGACTCTTATGGATATGGTGAGAAGTATGATAAATCATTCTACCTGACCGGAGTCCCTCTGGGGAGATACATTAAAGACTGCAGCTTATATTATCAATAGAGTGCCATCAAAAGCACTAACGAAAACCCCATATGAATTATGGATAGCCAAAATGCATAATATGAAGCACTTTTATGTTTGGGGATGTAGTGCTGAAGCGAGGCCATATAAGCCAAATGGTAGGAAACTGGACTCTAAGATGGTTAGCTGTTATTTTGTTGGATATTCAGAAATATCAAGGGGTTATAAGTTTTATAATCCAATCAGTAAGTCTTTCTTTGAAATGGTAAATGTCCATTTCTATGAGGATATTGAGTTTGGGGGAGGTGATAAGGTTAGACGTATTGCCTTTGAAGAGGGATCTGAGTTTACTCATACAGATGTTGTAAGCAATAGTCAGGTGTTTATTCCTGCCATTGTCCCATCAACAAATTCAAAAGAAGGTAATGATGAGGGTCTCCTTATTCAAACCACTGAAGAACAAACTCAACAACCTCAAGAAATTCAAGTAGAGGTGCCATTGAGGAGATCCACTAGAAAGAGGAGAAACACAATTTCAAATGATTTTGTCTATCTCCAAGAACATGATGTTGACATGAGCTTAATGGAAGATGATCCTATTAACTTCCAGCAAGCGATAAAGAGTTCTAAATCTCATAAGTGAATAGAAGCCACGAATGAGGAAATAAAGTCCATGATGGATAATGACGTATGGGATGTTGTTCTCTTCCCTGAAGGTGTGAAACCCATTGGCTGTAAATGGATATTTAAAACCAAGAGGTATTCATTAAGAAACATCGAAAGGTATAAGGCACGTCTTGTCGCAAAGGGCTTTACTCAAAAGGAAGACATTGATTATACAAAGACTTCCTCTCTAGTTTCGTCGAAAGACTCTTTCAGGACCATAATAGCACTTGTGGCTCATTTTGACTTAGAGCTCCATCAAATGGATGTAAAGACAACATTTCTAAATAGAGACATTGATGAAATGATATATATGGTGCAACCAGAAAACTTTGTTTCAGGGGATGCAAAAAAAAATAGTCTACAAACTCAAGAAATTCATCTATCGGCTAAAGCAAGCTTCCCGTCAAAGGTATTACAAATTTCATCAAGTTATAGTTTCATTTGGTTTCGAGACTAATATGGTTGATGAATGTGTATACCAAAAGTTCAGTAGAGGTAAATCTTTTTGGTTTTATATGTCGATGATACATTGCTGACAAGTAATGATGTGAGTATATTTCATGAAATTAAAAAAATTTTGTCAACAAAGTTTGACATAAAAGATCTTGGTGATGCATTTTTTTGTATTCGGGATCCAGATATTTGGAGATCGTTCTCGGAATATTCTTGGATTATCACAAAAGACCTACATTGATAAGGTGCTTCAGCGATATGACAAGAAAGATTGCGAACCAGGAGATACACCAATTGCTAGAGGAGACAAGTTTAGTCTCAAGCAGTGCCCTAAAAATGAACTTGAATATAAAGAAATAGAAACGATTCCCTATTCATCTATTGCGGAAAGCCTTATGTATGCTCAAGTTTGTAATCGTCCGGATATTGCATTTATCATAGGAATGTTAGGCAGATACTTAAGTAATCCTGGTATGGATCATTAAAAAGTAGCCAAGAGAGTATTGAGATACTTACAAATAACAAAAGATTTTATGCTCGCATACAATAAGTCAAACCAGTTGGAGATCATTGGGTATTCAGATTCTAACTTTGTTGGGTGCCAAGACAATAAAAAGTCTACTCCAGGCTATGTATTTCTATTGGCTGGAGGAGTTATCTTATGGAAAAGTATCAAACAAACACTAGTAGCTACTTCAGCCATGGCAGCAGAATTCATAGGATGTTACGAGGCATTGAATCATGTTTTGTGGTTGTGAAATTTTATCACTGGGCTGCGTATTATGAATGGTGTAGAAAGAAACTAAGGTTATTGTGTGACAATAATTCAGCAGTTATGTACTCTAATAACAGCCATAGTTTGTCAAAGTCGAAACACATTGACCTTAAGCTTTGGCCATCAAGTGGGATACTGAATGGGCAGGTGTTTTTAGAGCATATTGGGACAAACTCTATGATTGCGGATCTGCTTACTAAAAGTTTGACACCTAAAGTCTTTCACAAGTATGTTGATCGTATAGAGGTTTTATCCTTAAATAATGTGCTGGTGTAGTGGTAGTTTGTATTTTGTATTTTGTTTGCTCTTATGTATATACACATATTCAGTTTTCTGTAGAATATAGTTTAAAGTTCTTTGGTTCCATTCGGTTTTGTGTTCTTTTTATCTCTATAAGGTTTTAAAGTAGGACCAGTTGAGAATAGACATGTTGCAATCACATTACATGTAATTCTCATGCTATACAGCCATACCAGATCTACGTCATTGACTATGTCAACATTTGTGATCATTGAAGGTTTAGCTGATTTCAATATAGCGAAAGTCGCATTGGTTCTGTGTTCATATGATCAGGGACGAGATTGATGAAAATGACGTTTAATAAGATAGCAGTTAAGAGCTCCGAAGTTTTATGTAATGTTTGAATGTATAATGATATATTTGGCCCAAATGGGAGATTGTAAGGATCATTTGGTGGGCCGACATATGTCAATGAGGAATTTCAGAGATTATGGCTATATTAATGTAAATATTCCATTAAGTGATTGCATTTTGGGATATCACGTCATTTTATATGGTAGGGGTATTTTTATAATGTATAGATACTTATACATAAATACGGACTCTTTGGTGGGTTGAATCCGAAATTGCTCATAATATAAAAGGTAGTGGTCCCTCGGGTCGTATAAAGAGATTGAAACATCACTTTCTAGGGTTGTTTTTTTCCGTCTAAGAGAAACCGCACATTTCCGCACAGACCCTGGAATATCCTACTGCGATATATATCATCGTCCACTTGTTCGGATGCATTCAGGTATGCTTCCGCTACAGTTAAAGTTTTGATTCAGTGATTTAGCATGAACGAGATCTTGTTTTAGAGCATATTCATTTGTTTGTATATGCATGTGGAAATCTCCCCATCATGAAGCACTCAAAATTTTTTGATGACATACAAATCACAATAGTAACTTTAAACTGAATCTGATTTCCAACAAATTTGACTTCAATGATGCCTGCAAATGATCTTCCTAACTTTTTCATTCCTCGCCAGTAGAAGAGGAGGTCATGTCAACCGTCGTCAGATTTGAGGTGTCTGCCAATACCAGAATTGTTGCATGACAGCCAGTCCTCAAACGCTCTTGTATTTCATCTTCTTTCCAAAGTTGACTTTGTAATCGCTCGATACGGCAAAGGGTTCATGCCACCAATGAATGAAGCGTGGCCAGCTAGCCCGAAAGTGAGCGACGTGGTTAGGTTGGAACACCTGTATGATTTTGGGGCCATAAGCTCCGATCTCATTCCACCCCCATGGTGCTCATCTTCAATCTTCCTGTCATGACCTCCACCATTTTCATGGCCATTTTCCGCCAACTCCTCTTGAACATTGATGAATACTTAAGGCTCCCTGTTTGCTTCCTCTTCAACCTCAGTTTCATTGTCACGACCTGCGTCGTCTTTGTGGCCATCTTCCGCTGCCAACTCTTCAACCCGTTCGCTTCTGACCAAGTGCAAGACCAAAAAAATGCACACACCTCTTGTGAAAGGGCACGCCGATCTTACCCGTCCCATCTTCATTTACCGTTTGGCCTCGGTAGCGTATCCAATATTTCGAACCTCTCGGTAAAGGATCAAGACGGGACGGAAGAAGTTCTTGACTATAGGACGTTGAACTTCAAGTGTGGACTCAAAGACGACATGGTGATGGTCTTCCAGGAGTTGTATATGAATGGGTGATTTGACCTTATTTAACACTAGTTTCTTCATCATTAGCTCAGGTTTGAGACCATTTGCTCCATTTGGAAACATGAAAGACAGCTGCTGATGGCCGGTAGTAGACCTAGGAGTCAGAATTCCACATATCTCGAATCGACACAGACGCTCCAATGCTAGTTCCTGCGACAACCAAGAACAATGAACAAGAGACTTTCATGAAGATTGAGCAACTTCGTGCCCCACGGCAGCACCATTAGACTGCTCGTACTACTTGTAAATAAACCAATGAGGGCTAGCAGTTAATTTGTTAGACCATACATACCTTGAAAACTTGCTCTTTGAAGTCATTGTGAGGCAGCTGCAACCGATGGAACCGTAGGGCCCTAGCAAGAATAACTCTTCCATGTTTTGAGTGGCATTCTCAATGCCTTGAACATCTTCAAGCAGCCGACAACCACCGAGGCGTAACTTCTTCAAACATTTCAAGTTTGAAATATCCAGTGTCTTCTCTAAGTCACTGCAGTTATATGCATCATGTATTAGCAAGGAAGAAGGGAGCAAAGGAACCAACCGGATCCTCTTGCAACCCTTTAATGAAAGCTCTTCAAGTCCAGAAAGGTTGCATATGCACAATGGCAGTTCTGTGATGCACTCACAAGCCTCAGACTTTAAAAATTCGAGGTTCTTAAGTGATCCGATCCACTCGGGCAAAGCTCTGAGGTTCTTGCATCTCAAACTAAACGACTTTAGGTTTTCAACAAAGCTTTCAGCCATGGCTGCAGGTAGCTCTTTGAGGACGGCACAAATAGTGACAATGATTAAATGCTCCTCAATGAGAAGTTCTTATTGATCGGTGTGAGAGATTCACAATCCGCTTCAAAGGTCTTAAGGTTCTTTCGATATGGAAGCCAATTTGGTAGGGCCATAAGATTCTTGCACCTCAATGACAACTGCTCAATGTTTTCCATTGCCTCTATGGATTCTGCCAACTCTTTAGCTGTGCCATCAGTGATACAGAGAGATCTTGCTTTCTTCAACAAAGAAGCAGGCAAAACAGTAAGGTAGTTTCATGATGAGATCTCCGATCGTTCAATGTCCATGAGATCCACACCGTCTATCTTAATTCCTTTTAGGTCGGTGCCTTCAACATTGAATAATTGCAAAAATTCAAATTACTAACTGAATCAGGCAAACTCTGCAACCTATCTAACTTCCTCAAATACATCTCACGAGCTTGATTAGCTGTCCTATTAAAGAAGGTATACTTTGATTTCCAACTCCTCAAGTTCAAGTGTATTCAACAACTTCAAGTTTCCCAACCGCTCTGGTAGAGATTCAAGTCTTGGGAATTGTTTTATGCAAAGAGTTTGAAGTGAAGTTAATTGACAAATGGCATCGGGCAACTTCTCCAAATTCAGAAATTGGTGAAATATTAGGTACTTCAATTTTGTCAACTGTCCAATGGATTCATGAACTTCAACTAAAGATGGACAGTAGGAGAACTCCAACGTTTCCAGGTGTGGCATATTGGAGAAATCCGGCGTTTCTCTTATTGAATGACAAGAAATCACAAGAACTTTCAACGCGTTGAAGACCTGCAAAAGAGTTTTATTTCTTAGATGGGACTCAGGAAGGCAAACATAATTATTTTGAAACGACAGAAAAATGGGAATAAAAGTAAACCTTCGATGTGCTTTCCCTAATAAGATATGGAATCATATCGCCCTGTTCTTGTAACTGAAGGGAGACGAGATTCTCAAGGTTGCAGCTTGAAAGGGATTCAAATTTTGTCGTTCCCAAGTATAATAGTTTGAGAGCCTTCGGAAGCTTGAAGTTTTCTCCTTCTAAGTTCAGCTTATTAGCCAAAGAGCTCTTAGGCTTGTCATCTGTCCAAAGGCTCCAGCACTTAAACATTCTTCCCCAGTCCCGCCAAGACCGTGCCTTCATGATATCGTTCCTTCGCTGTATAAATGGATGAACAAATTGTAATTATTGTTATATCCTACCCAGCGCCAAAGCCAGAAAATTTTCATATTCAAAAGGAAATCATATACGTAATAAAAAAATTGTTTGAAGATATTAATTAAAAACAAAAGAACCTTGAGGGCATGGTGTGGGCACATCATCAGCGGAGGGCAGAGGGCTGGTAGAGGCCATGCCGCACCCCCCGCCAAATTTTTAAACGATTCAAAAGTTTATATGTCAAATTCAAAAAATTTGGTTTAATGTATATTAAAAAAGTTGAAAAATTCTATTTCAACGCATGTTAAAATAAACTATAGTTTGACCCTGCAACAAAAAATTCTTAGCGTCCTTCTCGAATACTACCAAAGTTGATTCTTCGTATGCATGTTTTTTCCATGCATATTAAAATATTGAGCATGGTTAAGTGGCATGGGAATTGGTTGTGGCAGTGGGTGGGAAGTGCTTACTGTCAAGGATAAGCCGATTATTGATCTGGAAGATGAGAACTGATGAGCAGATAGGCCTATAGGGATATGGAGTAGGCGAAGTTGTTGAGAAGCAAAGACCATGATACAAGAATGCTCTATACGAGATATAGAGAGAAGGCACTTACATTTTCCTTTAATGTTTTCAATGCGTGCTCAGCTGTGCATAGCCTGCTCCACATCCAAGGTTTGTATGGTTTGGCTTGGGAACTACGTCTCTTCCCATGTCCCTTATAAGGTCGTGCATGTCAAGTTTTCCATCATCACGAACCGTAATGAGACTCTTCTTTTGAAGGGCCTTAATTGCGGATCTTGGTTGCCAATTTAAACTTTCCCACATAACAGATGCTTGTACTTGATCATGGCCAATGAAGAAGCATGCGATGTCCAAAAATATCTCTTTCTCAACTCCATACAGTCCATCATAACTTATTTGCAAACATTTCTGGATGTCTTGTTCTGGGGTCTGTTGCAGCATATCCAAATAATCTTTCCATTCATCCCGGTCGATCTTATCAGAGAGGTACATCCAAAAACTCTTAGGGCCAATGGCAACCCACCAACGACTACAACAACCTTCCATTGTATGTCCTCGTACATGTCCTGTTGTTGTTGATGACTGCTCTGAAAAGCATATCTCCTGAAGAGACGTGTGATCCGATTACACAGTGATATCACACTTTCATCTCTGGTTGTCGTAATTATCCGACTCCCGATGCGAAGCACTGTCTACCAGCAATTAGAACCATGAATTGATCCAGATGGTCAACATCATCCAATACTATTAGAACTTTTTTGGGAGGAATTCTATCTCTGAACAGGCGCTGCCCAGCATCAAGGTTGTGTATTTGTGTGACTCTGGCGTCCATGATCTCTTCCATGAGTTGCTTCATTAGTTGCATCTTTAACAATGCATGTTTCCAAGACTCCCTAATATTTTAAAGAAAGGTGGCTGCCCCAAATTTTGGGCGCAATTCGTTGAAAACAGCCTTGGCAATGGTTGTTTTCCCAATGCCGCCTGTACCCACAAGTCCAAGAATCTTTACACCATTTCTTTCAATTTGCAGCAGCTTCATCATGTCCTTGATGCGAGAGTCCATCCTGCAACAAACAGATGGCTACTGTCTAGATGGCGCTGGAGGTGGTGGACAACTTTCTCGACCAGCATTGCTTCATGCCTGCAAGCAGTCCAAATTAAAGTACACCATCAATTTTGCTGCCTGTCCATGTGGGTAGTCACACAGGAGGGAAGAATAATCAATTCAGACAAGCAACATTAATTTCCAAATGATTTACACATCCCTCGAAAAATAACCTCTCTAGTGAAGGACAGTTGGTTGCCTTTTACATCCGCAATATCGTCAGTAGAAATGACATTTCTAACATCGTCCTTGAGTAAACAGGTGGCAACTTGATTTCATTTCAGATAGAAACATGGTCCTTTATTATGCCTTTTACCGGACTGTGACACCCCCAATCTTTCCGTCGGCGAACACATGAATATGGCCCACTAGAAACATGGCCGTGTCTAATGAGCAAGATAATTCTTGTTAATTCTGTGAAAATTCTCTTAAGTATGCAAGGACTAATCAAACTCCTATACAATTCTCTAAAATAATTTTCTCCCTTTATATTACTTTTTAATGCCGAATAATAAACAAAGAGAAAGTCGGCTCGATAAAATGTCCAAGTTTCGTCCTTGGATATCATATACCCTCGTGTAAAAAACTATGCAGAATAATTCTACCACTTAATTCAGTTTTATTCAGTAAAGAATGTTATTGAGCACAACAGCCAACCCAAACATCATTAAACATGTATTGAATCTCTCTCAAGGTAAGGGGTACAAGACTACAAGTAGGACATGAGTAGGCCTAATTACTTGTTGATAAAGGGCATGAAGAAGAAGGAGGTTAGAGGTGCAAGACTACAACGCGACTCGAATCAACAGTGATTCCCAAACCCACATTTATAGTGCGTGAATGACGGTGGATAAAAAATCGAGAATATCGGTGAATTACGTTCTACAATAATGTCAGTGCATGAAGCTTCTTTGAAAGTCCAGTTTATCTGGACACTTGTACATCAATTAAACTCTATATACATTAAAAAAAAATGATAGCGGGAACCGAGTGATACAGAAATTGGTAACTGACTAGAGTGGTTGTCTAGCTATCATATGGAAACAAAGAACAAAATTAATTCGACCCCGTCCGGGACACGTTCCTATGTGATCCCTCAATAGATTCAGCAGGGCCTATGACGTGCCCAATTCATACCATACCATTGCATAATTACGTACGGACTGCTACCTATTTATGTTAAAATTCAATCACAGTGAAGATCACCTTCACTTAGACCATGGCTATTGCTTGTTCTCAAATAAGCTTTACTCTTTTCAGAAAATGGGGTAATTAAGAGGAAATTGGAGTTTCTTGAAGCTGATATTTAATTTTGACTACCAGCATGTCTATCGGACGAAGGCACATGACCAATTTAAATCAGGAGCGGCTAGCTTCGCTGATCTAATTTTTAGATCTAATTTTCAGAGAGTGAGAGAGAGAAAACAAGATGAGTGGATATATACCAAGTGGCGTCGTCCTTGAGGCTGTAGCCTGAAATATTGGCTACTGTCTTGAAGACATCTCTCCACTTGTCCACTTCTGCTTTGTCCACTTTCTTGTCATTGTGGTATGATTTAAAGGCAGGTTGGAAAGGCTCAGCCTGGTGATGAACATGAGAAGGCTCGACGCCGAAGAAGATGGGAACGATCAGCCTCCCAGCCGCGCACTCGGCAGGTTGGAAAGGCCCAGCCTCCGTTCTTTATATTTTATTTCTATTTCAAATCTACAAAACAAATTTTCCCTCCCTGGACTTTGTGTCACACAGTTCTTGTTTGTGAACCTGCATATTTTTGGGTGAAGGCCACTGGTTTCTTATGAGAGAGAAAGTACAAAAATAATGGGCAGACAATCCCTCTACTAGCCACCGTTAATATGGTCTATTTAACCACACCCACCCAATACAATGTATCAGACAACTATGATCGACAAAAGTTCTGATGGTTAGAAGATATTATATATATATATATATATATATATATATATATATATATATATATATATATATATATTCATTTTCTCTCTTGTGTGTCGAAGTTCAAGTTCAAACTCAAGTCCAGGGAACTCAATCCCATTAGCAATTCCGAACCAGGTTTTTATCAAATTGGACTAAACAGTAGTTTCGAATACTATTTGGTAATAAGATATTTATTATGTTGGGATTGGATTCGGGCTCGTAGTTGTACAGAATTAAGTTTCTATCACTGATTTAGGATACCAATTTTCATTAGCTTATATTGGCATGCAACAGATTGAATGGCTTTGTGGACGGTGTGGGGCACTCATGACTAAATATTGCAAAATGAAAAGAAGGTGATCTGCGACAGGTGATTAGCTTTTGGGAAAGCACATGATCGAATTCAGCATGGAACTGCGGATCAAAGCTTTGGCTTCTTTGTGAGGAATCCCGGCCGTCGGTGGAGGGCTCTTTGCTTGTCGCCATCTCTTCTGATTTCACATCAGGTGTCGAGCAAACTCCCAAAGGGCGAGAATCTCAATCTCTCAGTTTGGTTCCACAGGCCAGCCGATCGAGCTCTCTCACAAAGGCAGGAGAGCTCCCACCAATGCTTTACGCGGATCTCAGCAGCCATGTGGATATGAAATCTACAAACCACATATCCATGACAGATAAAACACGTTGGATCCTAGGATAGATCTGAAGATCCAAGGCAATACAGGGAAGGTCACATATTTTATACATGGATTTGGACTATAAAAACATCACTCCTTAACAGGGTTGCTAATTGTCATTTTCAAAAAGCTTTAATGAAGCCAACTGAATTTTGGCTGCTTTAGGACTACCCACCTTTTATATGGGTGTAGTATAGCTGATGATAATTGTCATTTTCTCAAAGCTTTAATGAAGCCAACTGACTTTGGCTGCTTTATGATTGACTGGCTTTTTCTAATGGCTATAGTATAGCTGATTAGATTGGCAGGTTGATGAAAGTTCAGGCATCAATTCCATTTCAATGGGTGCTATATTTCTGTGTTATATGGGTACACTATATTCTAGTTGAGGGGTATACTACTCCCACCAGTCCCAAAGTAGCACTAGACCTCACGAACAAGAGAAAAGAAGAGAGGCTTTGGCCTCTTTCCGATATCTCCTCTTCATTGACAAACACTTGTTCAAATGAAGCCAACTTTTTGTTCATCTCGACTGTAGACAGCCAACCTTTTTTTCATCTCTGTACTATATATGTATATGCATATACACGTGCTAGCCCATTTTGTTGTTCAATTAAAGACAACATTGAATTCTTCCGTGCATCTATTTACTCATTAAATGGTGGAGCATGCAAGAAGGAAGATAGAGAGAGAAGCGGTCGGACAAATCATCTCAGTTCCTTCAAAAGTAAACACAATTATATATATATATATTCTGTGTCCTTGTGCTTGTGTGTGCTGATCAGTAGTTTCAAGAGGACCATATGAACTAGATATTACCCATTTTAGAAGATGTGACTAATACATTTACACTTTCTTGTAATGGATTATGTTGAGGCGAAACGCAGAGCAAGTATGTGTTGGGTACCCGAATGGGTGGAAAACCGTGGATGCATGAAAGGAAAACAAGGGAGAATGTTGGGCGCCCAAAAAGAGTGAAAAACTGTGGATGAAAGGAAAAACTATGGAAAGTTGATGACAATATTCAAACAACCCCTTAACGAAAAATAAAAACGGACATCTCCTTCAGGATGTGCCCATGTTACGTTCAGGAGGATCCACCATTACATATTTATTTGTAATATGGCAAGGTCTACCTGCCCTGATTTTACCTTCTTAACCCTGGCCTCATGAAACCCAGGCCTGTCCCAATCTTACCTGCTTAATTCAGGCCTCATGAAAGTTGAATCTCTTAAGATCCATGCTATTGGCTCTTGGGTCCCAATCCCTATGACGGACCAGCGTAGTCTGACTTACACATTTCTTAGTTCAAGGCGTTCAAATAGGTAAAGGATCATAATGGCAACTATTTTTTGTCAAACCTAGTTTGCATGGGCACCTACTTTTACCGTGGGTTTCCAATTATAAAAATGTACGACTTCTTACTGCTGCCGTGCAGTTGCCCAATAGAGGAGCTACATATAGACTGATGTGTCAAAGGGTATAAAGTGGTTCATCATGCTGGAAGGCGGATGAGAGCTTGGTTAGTTAGTTTGATTCTTATATATGCTATTTCTTTGAAGTACAAAAGGCATCAAACCGTACTCTCGAGTTAAAGGAAATAAACGTAAGTTCATGAACCCAAAACAAGGGCAATGAGTAGGATTCTGCCTCTCACCTAGGATGTGGGTTCCTTTCCACTCATCCAAATCCCAAAATTTCCTTGTTATATTGTATTAGTGTTTTAAAACATTTGCTACAGCTGCCAAACATGGAATGGACCCCAGATCCAAATTCTTTCCTTGCATGATCCAGGTTCAGACATATGCAGGTGTTGAAATAGTGATTCCAATTTCCTAGACGATGCAAGCTTTGTGGCTGCAATAAGGAGATTGCTGAAAGGTGGATCATTTGTTTTCTGGTCTTTCAAAGGTGGTCGCATGTCATGGAAGATATGACTCTTGTCCACCTCATGGTATGATATGCAGTGTGCAAAAGGTGATGCAGTCTATAGAGGGATGAACTTTGATGTTGCAAGATCGCCATTCATGTCCTTCCTGACTCCGCCTCACTTGTTAATTCGCCCATCCTACTGTCGGTGGTCATGCTCAGTATGTCATTTCGATTCTTCGATGTCTCAACTACTGCTTTACCTTCCTAACTTTTTATTGAGAGGGTAAATAATTAATGTTATTAGATGATTTCTCTCTCTCTCTCTCTATATGTGTGTGTTTGTGATACGTTCTTAATTTTCACCAGACTGATTCCATATCTCCAATACCATTATTTTCCTGACATATGATTCTAATACCAATGATCCGAAAATTCAAAATATTTTAGTCCCTAAACTAGGGTAAGAGGTGTAATCCCCAAGAGTACAATATTTAGGTTGAAAATATTAAGATCAATATGGGATCTTGACGTGATCTCACATACGCTGCTCTTTTTGAAAGAAATATGGGAACGTTTCGCGCACAAACGAATCAAGATAAAACGTGATTCTGGCCAAACCCTAACTCTCTGCAACAATAAGAAGTCCATAAATTAAGCATATTATGATCAATACTCCAATTATACATCCAAATGTTGAAAATAAAAAAAGATCAATACTCCAATTATACATCGAAATGTTGAAAATAAAAGAAGATCAATACTCCAATTATGGATCCAAATGTTCAAAAAAAAAAAGTGCAGCAGTGGTGTCTGAGGCTACGGGATCCCATGCCCCTACTGGTGTGGGTTGCCTAGGGGCTGTTCCGGTGGAGGATACTGCCGCTTGCTAGAGGACCATGGATACAGCCGCTCCACAGCTGCCTGACCCGTCTCTGAGTATTTCCGGAGAGTACTACACCTCCATTCTCCGGCATGGAGACTATAATATTCGTCCCCAACTTTCCAGCTTCTGCCATAGCAGTGGTGATCATGGGCAGCTTTCGCTGTTAGGGTTGCTGGTGCAGAATAGCTCATTACAAGCATGCCAGTGGCCATCAAAAGGGATATCTTGAGTATGCTACCCATTGACAGAGAGTGAGAGGTCAGAGATATCCAACCATTGAAAGGTTGGTCCAGTATACTAAAGTGTTCGTGTATATATATATATATATATATATATGCGGAGCTAAAGGTGAGAGTTGATGTCCTCTGGTTGTGGGTGGGCCATCGAGTCAAGGGTTATGGTCACCGCACTATGTTTTGGAACGTAGAAGATGACCGTCACAACTTTTGGCACGCAGAATTCCGTTTTAAGTGTCATCCAGATGAGGCAATTTTTTACAACAAATAAGTTTTTCTTCCTTTTTTTTTAATCTTGTAAACCATATGTGATTAAATTGGGCTGGAGATTTACTGTAATGAAAGATGAAACTCGAATCTGAATCTGATTAGTTGCCGGATCCAGTTTCTTTTACTCTTTTGAAATCCAGTTAAATGTTTTAGAACATTAACTAGTCAAACCACACATGTCCGACTGAAAATTTATAAACCCGCCACCAAATTTAACGGAGAGGGTCCGGTTCATATTTGAAGACAAGTTCGGTGTAAAAAAAAATTCACCGGCAACAGTACAACTGGAATATCAAATATCACCACCTATATTAAAGCCATATCAAGAGAAGCACGTTGAATTGACTGAACCATATAATTCATGAGTGATGATGACCATTGAAGTTGTTTCACACGCATACGCAAACTGAAACGAAGCCTTCTTTTTAACCTGTTAATTTAGAAATTTTTGAGTATATATATTCAGGCAATGGTATCAATCGTGCAGCATGATTCCTGGCACTAATAATCTGCTTCGTGGGTATCTTGTGCAGTTTGTGCTTAATATTTCTACCATTAGAAGCAGTGGCGGAGCCACGTCTGCATGGTTCATTGTGGGCAACTGCCCTCACGGCCATTGCAGATTCTAAATTGATAATGCGCTGGCTGGACGCCAACCAACCATATGAGGTAACCTGCTACACTCTGGTTGCTCTTCTGACCGTTATATTTATTTGTGAAACCAAGCCAAAATTTTCTTTCACCTGTCATATAAGGTAGTTTTTAGAGGCATAACATAGCTGGTAGCACTGGTAGGTCGATACATGTCTGGTTGTCATTTTGGTTCATGTGGGTGCTTTTTTTTTATTGCAAATGGTAGATATTCAACAATCTAGTTGACAAGTGTCCTACTTTTCATTTAAATTTGAAACAACCCTAGATTCTGAGGTAAAAGGAAAAAAGGGAAGGGGTTTCACTCGAGATATCAAAGCAACATCTGTAAAAATGAGTAAAAAATAATGGTAGGGCTGGTCGAAGGAAGATCCAGCCCAAAAGCAGAACATATCAATCAAAGATATATGCAACTGTCGAACCCTCACATCAAGGAAAGAAAAATCTCCTTCCTTCATTATCTATAACGTGAACTGGTTTTAATGGAACATATGTGGAGAAATAGAAGAGTCTGGAAGGTTTTAGAAAACGAACTATATAGAATAATCAAGGCCTTCCATAAGTGATTACAATTCGGCTGAATAAGTATGGAACATAGCGTGTGATGTATAAGTATGGAACATTTCTTTCCGATAAGTTGAGAAAATGCATCTTCGAGCCATGGAGTTCTCTTCCAAAGCTATTTGAAATTTGTCTCTAATTTTCCCTGTTCTTCCTCTCTTCTTCACTAACCTGTGCAACTTGAGTTAAGGATCTAGCAATCATCCTCCACCTGAGGACAAACGGTTGAAAAATGATGAACAATGCATGAGGTCTCATGTTTAGGACTGACTGGAGACAGAAAAAGCAGACTCCGATCGATATTCTCCTGGCACGCACAAGTATTCAGAAAAAATAAAATATAAATGAATGGGACAATGTGTCCGTGACCGCCGGTGATGAAGTCCTCAGGTTGGAATAGCTAGGGTGAGCTTAATGCCTTCAAGGTTTCAGCTTACTTTGGGGTCTCTATGGATCTACAATACGTTATTCAACTTAGTCATTCAGCTTACGTGTTGTACTTGTTATCTTTTCTGGCTCACGAAAATAATGCACTAGAGTGTCAACAGCCAAAGGATTCAGACATCAGGTTCATTGAGTGTGAATCGCACTAGGTACATTTCTTGAAGCTAAAAAAGTAAAAAAAAATAAAACTTGAAGATGTACAGACCAAACGAAAAGCAGCAGACAGTTTTTTGCGTTGGCTGAAGGGATGCAACATAACTGGTCGGATAGATGGATGTGTAGAAAGCACATCGTCGATCTGTTTGATTCTCGTGGGTGTTATTTTCTTGAACTTTAAATGGTAGAAACATGACACTTAAAATTGAAGGATGAAGTATACCCTACCCAATTTCCAACGCAGCACAAGACCCGAAGGGAGGGAATTTGGGCACTGGGGTTATAACCCCAAAGAAAGACTTTGAGTGTTTTCAAAAAACCATAATCTGTGGATTTTGGTCATCAGAAGAAAGCCAGAAAGTGGGCAATAGTGAAGACATACAATATTAGAAAAGTGCACAAAACCCCTAAGCTTTTAGCATGGACCTGCCAAACCTGGTCATATGTGCCATATTGGTGCACAATTTTTTGTGTGCCAATATAGTTAATAAATAAAATACTTTTAGTTCACATTTTTTTTTCAAGACAAAAATAAAAATAAAAAAAAGCCTATAAAGAACATTTTTTTAATAAATTACCAAAATGTCTTTCCCTATTTCACTGCTTGCACTCAACCTTTGAGGGCCTGCAGGGTGCACACAACCTTTGGTTCTATCACATCCCAGATCCCGTACATTAACTTCTCCTTTTCACATTAATTCGTAGCAATCATTTTTTTAATTAGTTTTTAAATCCCATGGGTTTATGTTCCTGTCCCTTAAGGTGGTAGGGCGCGACATCCAAGTTGATGGGTGCACCATTGTTATCCCTGACACCAGTGTACCTCAGGACCCCGGAGGAAGGGGAAATGGGGGCCTTCTGGCCTTTTTAGGACGGTGGGACTAAAACCTTTCGCTCACCCGAAAGTATGCTGAAAAACATTTTCTCTTTGACATTTTTAACTTCATCTCAGCCCCTCCAACAGTGAAAGTCACATGAGTCACAGCCAGATCCTGCCTGGCTACACATTAAACATTTCCAATCGGAGTTTGGAAATAATATATATACAAAGCGACTAAGCAGGATAAAACAAAAAGTAGTTAACCGTGGCAGCAGACATCTTTAAGGGATGTTGCGATTTTACATGGTGTAAAATAGAGACGTTGAAAAGAATATCAAACAATACTGTGTATAGCTGACCATTCCTAAAAGCAATATCATTCTTCTTTAAGTCAAGCAGCAGAGGAAAAGCCATGATACGGGTTGACCGACTCTCCTCGTGGTCCAACTTTTTCCTGTGCACTTTTTGGGTAAAATTATATTGCTGTTGCTACAGCAGAATTGCTCATCAGAAGTATGGCCATGGCCATTAATATGGATAACTTGAGAATCCAACCCATTGAGAAAGTGAAGGATGGGAGTCGAACTCTTCCAGTTGGCAGAGATCCACTGAGTCAAGAGTGACGCGAGTGTTAATGTTTTGAAACATAGAAGCAGATGCCCTCAAACTTCAATGAAGGATAATCGATCCACAGTTGGCAGAACTTGGACCGAAAAGTCTTTTTGGAACAGACAGATTTCTTTCCAATGAAACGTTTCCAGGAAATTTGAGCAATCAATATTTCTCCAAAGAAACCTATTAGTCAAAACCAAACAGACATGGATGGTCCAACGTCTATCGATTTGATCCTGTCTATATTCTTCGATTCACGCTTGTTATTCTTAGAGTAATTTTTATATTCTTCGATTCATTTTTCTGAAAGAAAATTTGAGTTTTTAATATTTTTTTTAGCTGATTTGCATCTAAATCATTTGTATTATTAGGTTATTGGATTGCACTGCCATTTGGTGAACGGGCCAATTCGATAATCTAAATGATTTAGATGCAAATCATAAAAAAAACTTAATTAATTCAATTTTTGAGAAAATGAATGGAAGAATATATATATAAATTATATATATTTGGCAATGTATGCTGCCAATTCAGTGTAAATGATTTAGATGAAAAATAGCAAAAAAAACAAAAAAAAAAAACAAAAACAGGAAACGAAAAACAATGTTTGGAAAAAATGAATGGAAGAATATAAAAACTAATTAAGAACAAAAATCTTTTTATATCTTTTAAGAAGTGCGATGTTAGAAAAGGCGCCTTATAAAGAATTGGTGAAACATTTATTATTTTTTATTTTACATTACTGCAGATCAAGTTAATAAGATCATTTGACCAAAAGTTGCTTTAAGCTTAGGTGTTCTTTTTTTAACGTCAGTGGCACTAGTATTATTGTCATTTTTTATGTTGTTCCCAAAAAATCACTAAAAGAAGGAAAAAAAAAAGAGAGAAGTTGGATTGTTAGATTTTGAATGAGCAGCATTAACAAAATAAACACGTCAATGGTTTAAGTCATTAGGATGTAGCATCGAACACCCTGTTCTAAAAACCATTGGCATAAAAAAAATTCAAGGAATATGTGTGCCATGCTGTGAAAGCTGGTTGCGTAGGCGTATTAAAAAACTTATGTTAAAAAAATGAGAACATTTAAAAAATTAATGAAAATATAATTCTCAAATTATTGAAAATATTTTAGAAAAACCCCTGGCAGTGACATCCTTCAATCGTTCATCAAACCGACCTATGCGATTCAAATTGGCAGATTCATACTGGTTTTGGCATATATCTTTTATATGAAAATATATGACCATTTACTTTTAGCAATAAATTTCTAAATGTTATTCATACGTCAATTATCTAGCATCTAGCATCTGACAGCACTGACATTTCTTTTGTGTGTGTCTGTATATATATATATATATATATATATATATATATATATCTTGAGACCACGTAAGTAGAAATAATAATTTGTGTCTGAACCTTGATTTGGATATTCCCTTTAGGTTTGAGCTTGAACTTTTTGTAATTTCATCAACTAAGACATGGTGCCTTAAAGCAAAGGAATGAAACTTTAACAAAAACAAGTTTGACTTCGATGAAATTACAAAAAGTACGCTTCCACTTAACAGCTTGTTTCGGGAGAGTGGGAAACCCTTAACAGCTTGTTTTTGGAGAGAAGGAGACCATTCCACTACCCAAGTGAAGGCCAAAGCCTCCTCCCTCCACCTACAATGGTCCAGCCTGCTTTTCTAGTGCTTCGGGTGGTGCCCCTGTTAATGCTTCAACTTGCTTATTGGTACCTCTTTTTACACTACAAAGAATTGACATCATAGGAGTCTGAAACGAAGACTGGCGGCCTGCCAGCCCTGCCCCGACCATAGCAGCAAATACAATTGCAAACAGTAGCATGAATATATTTTTGTAAAATTCTCATATATTTAACTATGCACAGCGTTATACTAAGTCAGAACAATAAACCTTTTGGATGAGATATTGCTTGATCACGGATTCAACTTGTCCCATGAATAAAGAATTAATTTCACAAAATTAGGTTTATGATTTGATAGCACAAAGCAGGCCTGTACCTTAAGAGGATGGGGGGAAAGGTGGGGGTTTCAACCCAACTATGATATTGGACCGCGCAGGTTGTGGGTGTTATAACTTGAGTAGAACAGCCATAAAAATGATTTTCTCACCATTTCACCAAATTGAACGAATGGTGCTAGAATCCATTGCATTCTGCCAACATCAGGGGCAGAGGGAGGGGGAGGGCCACCTAGGCCATGACCCTACCCCAGCCAATTGAAAAAAAAAATACATTGAAAAAATGAAAAATTGTTAGTTGCACCATGTCTTGTTTGGATTCGAATTCAGTTTGGCCCTATCCAGGTACAAAGGTTCGACGATTCGGCCCGCCCCTAAAAAAATCCTGGCTCCGCCCCTGGTTAACATGACATCAAATGCTTGTTACAAGTAGCTAAACTGGACAAACTATCATACAAGGAACAAGAGAGATTGTTTCAAACCTTGGGTTCCCAAACAAATTAGTTTAAAAAACTCCCTTCAATGCCCTTACTAGACTTCAATTGTGAGTAAGTGGGTGATAAAATTCCTTGGGCCTCTTTTAAATACCCACCAACAATATGCATTGAGTCAATAAACGTCAAGCATTTCCAATTCTATCAAACTTCCAAGCATTGACATTGAGAATGTGAGAGTAAGTGAGCCATAAATGTCTATGACCCCTCCGCACTAAATTCAGCGTACTCAGCACGACCCTTAATTTTGTGTCAATAAATTTAAATTTAAACCTTCGTCCTGAACCTATTTTTTGATCCTGACATATTTGGACATTTTTATTCAATCATTCGAGTATTAAAAAAGATAAGGTTCCAAAAACATTAATTGGCCGTTAAAGGCATTTAAGGCAAGAAGCAAGACATTGAGCCCATCACAAGGTGAAGTGTAAGCTTCAAAATAAAATTGGTAAAATATATATTTCAAAACAAAAAGGCATAAATTAAGAACGTACAACTAATTAAAATAACAAGTAATAATAAACAACAATGCCAAATTTATGGTGGATGACTATTTACTTTTTAGCAACGAATTTCTAAATTTTATTCATATGGAATTTGGCAGCATTGACTTCCCCTATATATATATATATATATATATATATATATATATATATATATATATATATATAGACCACTTAATTAAGAATAATAATTTGAGTCAAAACCTTGATTTGGATATTCCCTTTAGGTTTTAGCTTAGACACGGTGCCTTGAAAGCAAAGGAATGAAGCTTTACAAAAACAACTTTAGACTTTTGATGAAATTACAAAAAATACACTTTCAACTAACGGCTTGTTTCGGGAGAGACTATTCCCACTGCTTGAGTGAAGACCAGAACAAAAGGGGTCCAGGACTGCTTTTCTGGTGCTTTAGGCTTCAACTTGTATGTTGGTGTCACTTTTTGCAGCACATGAGTTGACGCCATAGAGTTCGAAATGGAGACTAGTGCCTACCAGCCCTGCCTCAACCATTGCAGCAAACATAATTGAGAACAGTAGCATGTTTTTGCCATCCATCAAAGCATGAACATATTTTTGTAAATTCTTATACATTTCAGTATGTGTAGCCTCACGCTAAGGTCATTAGACGGTAAGATGAAATACTCCTCCGGATCACCCAACTACGAAATCTTTGGACACTTTTCTCCCATCTTTTCAGCATTAAAAAAAACAGAAAACCAATAACTTTAATTGGCTGTTAAAGGCATTTAAGGCAAGAGGCAAGACATTGAGCCTATCACGAGGTGAATTGTAAGCTTCAACAGGAAATTGGTAAAAGAAGAACAGCTAATTAAAATGATAAGTAAGCAATAAATGACAGTGCCAAATTAAACACTGCCAGATAATATCAACGCTTGATTTTCACTTGGGCCAAATGCTATTTAATGGAGGTTAGTTCAATAACTCATTAAAATCAAACTAATTAAACAAGCTTGACAAAAACTAAATCAAGTCAAATCATGAGCTGCTCGGTTCAACAAGAACTCGGCATAGATAATTCTTTGGACCAATTTACCTGAGTGGAAATAATTAACTAACAATGGAAAGGAAGGGACCGGGTCCATATAGTTTTTGTACCAACTCATGGACAACTACTTTGGTAGGAATGAGGAAACATGGTTTTAGGCACTCCAAATCTTCCATTTCTAAAACCACATGAAATTGAGTTATAAAAAATGTTGGGAGCGTTACATTCATTTAAATTTAATTTCAAAAGAAGAAGAGCAATGCCAAAAATTGACATTGAGTGCAGTCGAAATACAAGTTTAGTGTTACCTTTCACCATAGAAATGTGAAGCTTAAGGAAGTCAGTAGTGTTCATTTATGCAATAATCCATATTGATGGTGCTTGTTAGCTGCCAAAACTATGCAAAATAAGCAATATTGAAGACTGGTCAGGTTTTGAATATATTCGCTTGGCTGCATATCTACTTTTTAGTTGGATACCATCAAGAATAAGGGAACTCAACCTGCACAACAAGGGTAACCAAATTGGTAATGCATGCTAATTAAACAGGGCAAGCTTGACGAGGAGGATGAGATCTAGACACGAGAACTAAAGCAGCAAAAGATCTTCAAACCTGTTACATTAATGTTAGTCCAGAAATCAGCTGATCCTACGGACTATTTGTATCAACTGTACAAAATGCATTGGTCAGTGCTACTCACTCGGCTTGTAATTGACATGTTATTTAAATAATTAGAAAACTGAAAAATAGACTTATTTTGAATTAATATAGGGCATGCAGTGCCCATTATCAACAAAATATGTGTGGATTTGGGAAGAAATTTACAACGACTAAATGCAACATGTTGTTACCTTTTTGGTTATGGACAGCTAGGCACTACGCACAACACACACATACGTATATATAGATACAAAGAAGTTCTTACCATCTTACTGGAAAAGCTTTGGGATGTGGAAGTATGTATAAATGAAAGGGGGAAGAACTTAATTTTTACTATGATAACTTGTCCCTTGATCAGATAGAACGATGCTTATTGTTCCTCACATTAAATGTCATTGGAACTAAGGGTGTGTTTGTTTCACTGCAAATTTGAGACCCACGGTGACCTGAGATCACCAAGATTTCAAATATATGAATTTTGGCTTGAACACCCCCATCCGACTTTAAATCCATAGTTTTTTACATGATATAAGATCCACATTACTAAATCCTTAGTTTGTTTAGACTGAAGATCTTACAATGCAGACTCGAAATGGAGGCTATCAAATACTACCTAATCAAATGCGACAACAAGAAGGAAAATGAGATATCGATCTACAGCGTGTGGTGCACAAATATGTTACTTTAAACATTTCCCTATAGTCGGCCTGGTTGATGGGCTAGAACATTAATTGATAAATCGCCGCCCCCTCAGAATGGTATTTTTGCTAGTAGTTGAGTGATTAAAGTTTTTTGAGCCCTCCTACTAACTGCCACCAAATATGGAGTTAATACACGTCAAGCATTCCCTGTCCTATCTTGAACCGTTCTACATTATTCAAGCTGCCCTGATAGTTGAGTTAATTCTTGGCAAATTTTTGATGGGGAGCTCACAAGATTCTTTAGGAGATTCGAAGCCTGACAAGTGTAATGGCTATGCGCTGCACAGCGCATTTACTTAGATTGACTCATTGAAGCCTTTGGCATTGAAGACGCTGGCCGGAGTAGCTCAGCAATAAATGCAGCTGTCTCACTCAATATTAGTCAATTCTTTGGAGGTCTTCGGTAGGACATTCTACTTAATCCTCATCATATTTGGATCAGAGATAAGCCTTAGGTCTGAACCTGGCTTTTGAATATTATCTCATCTTTGGATGAAGAAAAAAATTAAAAATCCAAATTTCCTTTCAGAAAAAAATGAATTGAAGAATATAAAGAAAAGGACAAATTTTCTAGAAGAGAATCTATACATAAATGGACGACCTTAAATTCCTGCTCATGCATGTTCTGGGTAACAAATTGGACAGGCATGGCCACCACCAGTCCGTCACCTCAGCCGCTCGTCTTTCTTTTGTGTTTGTCCTCCTTCACCTTGATTGTGGTTCTTGGCCAAGGGGATGTGCCCTCTGCGCTTGTTTTTCTGAGCAATGTGACTTATCAATTCGCATTGCTGTCTTTCAAATCCCTTGTCACTAAAGACCCTTATAACATGTTATCAAATTGGAATTCCAACATCTCTTTCTGTGACTGGAATGAAGTTTCATGCAGTCGTGGTTCACAAAGGGTAGTTGCTCTAAACCTCTCCGGAAAGGCACTTGGAGTACTATCTCCCCATACATCAGCAATCTCTCCTTCTTACAGGTTCTGTCATTTCCATGGTCACCTTCTCGTTGATTTAGTAGTCTCCCTCTATTAAAAAATTTTCTATAAGAAAAAACAATTTTGAGGGGTTGATTCCACAAACACTGAGCCATTGTCGAGGTCTCCAAATACTGTGAGCATGATATAACCAATTCTATGGAAGCATCCCAAAGTTTCTAGCAGTTTGTTAGAACTCAAGCGCTTACACATTGGTGATAATAGGCTCACCGCACCATTCCAGTTGCTTTGGCTAATCTCACAAAATTGGAGTGGTTTAGTATTGCCCAAAATCAGATACAGGGGAAATTTCCTCATGAGTTGGGAAGCCTAACCCACTTGATGGGCTTTAACATGGAAATGAACAATCTCACTGGTACAAGCCTAAGAGCTTGTTTAACCTATCGCTCTTCAGGGTTTGAGTTTTGCGCCAATCAACTAACAGGGCATCTCCCAAAAGATGCTGGCCTTTCCTGCCCAATCTCCAACAACTCTATATGGGTGAAAACAATTTTGATGGCCCTCTCCCGGCTTCTCTTTCTATGCTACAAGTCTTAGAGTTCTAACTGCAGACAACAATAAATTTAGTGGTCCGATACCATTAGAATTAGGTAGTCTGTCACAAATCAGGTGCTTGTACCTCGATCACAATATGTTGACAATGTCCCTGGCAACCATGAGCTCTCCATTCTCACATCCTTCACCAACTGTCGAGTGCTAGAGGAAGTTGTTCTGTCACACAACCTGACAACCACCTTGTGGAGACTTTACCTTTCCTCTAATCTGATTGAAGGTACAATCCCATTGACCTTAGCCAACTTGACCAAGTTAATTGTCTTAGATTTCAGATTCAACAAAATAAAAGGGCTCATTCCATCAAATATAGATCAATGAACAGGTTACAGGGGTTAGGCCGTTTTGGCAATGCATTAGAAGGTCCAATTCCAGACTCACGTTACCAGTTGGTCAGCATGTATGTTTTTTCTATTAAACACAACATGCTAATTGGGTCCATTTCAAGCTCTAATCTCACTAGGTTGCAAGCGCTGGATCTAAGTTCAAACAATTGTCAACAACACTACCATCTGGTGTTTGTGCGTTCAAGGAATTGTTGGAGCTATACTTGCAAGACAACTCTTTCACTGGTCACCTCCCTCTGAATCTCAAATTTAGCCATGATGGTAACATGGATATCTCTGCAAACAAGTTGAGTGGAGAGTTGCCTGCATCATTATCAAAGCTCCAATGCTAGAGCATTTGAACCTCTCTCATAACAATTTGATGGTCACATTCCTCAACAACATCACATGGTAAACGTTGAAACTATTGACCTTCCCACAACATGCTTTCGGGTGAGATACCAAAATCATGGGAAAAACTTCGAACATCAAGGTCTTGGACTTATCCTTCAATCTATTGGAAGGAGAGATTCCAAGTGGTGGAAAGTTTGCAAACCTTTCTCCCAAATTCCATGTCCCATTGTGCTTAGACAAAAAGAGAGGCAAAGTAAGAGCAATGCAGCTAGAGTCATTGCTGCTTGCACACTTGGAGGCTCAGCACTTTTGGTCATTGTTTGCACATTCATTGGTATCTCATGCTATAGAAAGAGGAGATCATTGAAACATCCTGATGACATTGAAATATTACGAGGAATTACACTTCCAGTGATTTCCAAAGAGAGCTATTGCATGCAACAGCAACTTCAATAATGCAATTTTCTTGGGAATGGAAGCTTTGGTTCAGTGTACAAAGGAATTCTAGCAGATGGAAGACAGTGGCTGTTAAGGTCCTTAATTTGTCATTTGAGGGAGCATCTAAAAGTTTTGACATCGAGGGCACTGTCATGCACCAAATCAGGCACTGAAACCTTGTTAAAGTCATTACGTCTTTCTCTAGTAGAGATTTCAAGGCTTTAGTTCTCCAAACATGCACTTGGGAGCTAGAAGTCTGTCTACATTAGGTGGCCATCATTTGAATCTCTTTCAGAGATTGGACATCATGATTGATGTGGCTTATGCTCTAGAATATCTTCACCATGGTTTCTCGGAGACTATAGTTATTGTGATCTAAAGCCAAGTAATGGTGCTTCTAGATGAGAACATGACAGCATACCTCAGTGATTTGGCATTGCAAAATTTAATTGGTCTGAATTCTTCTACTCTTACGGCCACTCTTGGAACCACTGGATACATTGCACCAGGTACGTACTATCTCTTATTTTTCTATCTTTTATAAATTGTGTCTATTAAGTGTGAGTATAATTGCCTGAACCGTTTCTTTAGTCAACCAGGCCTGGCTTTGAGTTCTTATATGGTGTGTGCATGTGTGAACACACTCTCTTTCTCCTCAATAATGCTCTCACGGTCATATACAAGTCAAAGACGATGAGAATTGCATGGGAGGGGCCAGAGAGGTGATGAGGTGAGATAAAGAGAGAGAGTGGGTGGTTTGCCAGTCCTAGTGACTCTCTCTTTCTTTCTTTCTCCCTCTCTTTCTCTCTCTCTCTCTATATATATATTCATTCATTTATTTATTTATATGAAATCAGCTGACTAAGTTTTTTTTTTTTTTTGTATTGTTTAAAACATCGCAAAAAAATGCATTGATGATAGCCAATGTTTTGGCAACCATAAGAAAGGAGTCATCAGTAACATAGGTAGCCCACTGAATATATATATATATATATAGGTAGCCCACTGAATATATATATATATATATATATATATATAATTTAGTCCTGACTTATGTGGTTTAACTAATTACACTCTTCTGTGGTTTGCAATATAACATCAATAAATATATTAATTGATGTGAAAACACCCATGATCCATCTAATCATCATGATTTGGTAGTTCACACATAAAGACATGACAAGTGGTTCCTAGCTCAATAATGTAAAGGTCATTGAATGTAAACTATTTTACATGGACAATGCATTCATTCTTCTATGGATTATGGTTGCATGCTAGTTTTTGCATTGTTTTGTGCTCATGTACAGTCTGTTGTTTGCATGTCCTCAACAGACAAGATCTTCAATTGATCTTCTTCTTTTAACTGAAGTTATAAAAGAATCCTAATCATAAATACCTTTCTACCTAATGGCTTAAGAATGGCTAACAATCCGGCTACTGAATAATGCACTCGATTGAGCCATTAAGAGAGCCTTGAGATATGTCACAGGAGAATTAGAAGAAAAATGAGTTTAATTAGGCCTTTATGTTGTGAAGTCACTGCACCATACAATTAATGAAACTCAACAAATTTCACATGCCCCAGAGAAAAAAATCTGGATACATGTTTGAATCTTTTAAGAGCACTTGAATATCATATATATAAGACTTGAGTTCTAAATATACCTGAGCATTGGGCCAGCCCGGCCTAATAAGAACCGGGTCCAGGCCGGCCTAATGTCCAAAATCCGAGCCAGGCCCAGTCCGGTAACATAAAAAATTATTTTTTAAATATAAAATAATTTTTTGAATATAAAATGTATTTTAAATAACAATATATATGATTAATAAAATAAAATTAATATTTAAAAGTTATTGGGATGGATCGGGCCTCGTCGGGCTGACCCGGGCCGACCCGACACATTATCATGCGGGCTCGGACCCGGGCCCGATTGGGCGGGGTACCCATCGGGTACCTGGCCCGATAACCGCGTCTAGTTCTAAATCATAGTCTTGTATTCCTTTTTAGATTATATATGAGAATACAACAAGAGAAAGGCAGGATTGGAGGTTCAATTGATCTTAGGACCATTAATTTCCAGGCCTCTTCCCGAAACCACTTATGCAATTGTGCATAGATGAGCATTAGCCAATTATATTGTGCTTGCTAATCATGTCTAATTTGTTGAGTGGTTGAATTAGAATTTGGGATGGCCGAAATGTGTCAGCCAAAGCCGATGTCTACAGCTAGGAATTCTCATCCTTGAGGTGTTTACAGGAAGAAAGCCTACTGATGAACAGTTTGATGGGGAATTTAGTTTGAGGCAATGGGTGGATGAAGCATTTCCTGTTGCAATTTCAGATGTCATTGACAGCCATGTTTTGAATGAAAGCAACACTACTCCAACTAAAGATCAGCTGCTATGAATGAGCTGCTGGTGATGATCATGGAGATAGGCTTGTCATGTTCAAGCGTGTCTCCAAATGAGAGAATGGACATGAAGGAAGTGGTTGTAGTGCTGAGAAGGATACGACAGAAAACAAGAATGATAGAAGGATAATTCAAACATATCCATAGATACAATGAGATTTAATTCGAAGGCGCGACCGGCCATTGGCTAAATAGTTGGAGGTGGAAATGTAGTTTGATTGCATTCATTGAGAGCTCTCACTTGCATTGTTCAATTACAGTTGCGTGTAGGATTTAATAAAGAAATGCTTAATACGCTTGTGTGTTCTATTCCTAAGAAATTTGAATGACTAATCTTGTAAAACAACTCACATTTCCAGTGCAAGTTACGCGAAAGAGGCCTGGAACATTGTCCATTATTGTAGTTTGTGCTTTGTTCTAAGTAAGGACACCACTATAGCCATAGTTCACATAAATCCTTTCAATGTTCTAAAATTTTGATGTACTATATCCTTAGCACAATTTTCAAACCTACAAAAAAATGAACACAAGAAGAATGAATGAAAATGAACAATTCTAGTAAGTTTTGGACTGAAGTCCAATTTTATGAAAAGAGAATGAGGAGGATGATAATTATATGCTGTGAGCAACATTGTGTTATTGGAGCATGTTATATGTAATGGCCCTCTAACAAAGTACCATGTGTTATGGACTAAAGATGATCAAAAGACCAAAATGACCCCGTTAGTTAAATAGAAGACCCTCCCCCTACAAGTAAAAGTGAAACTTGGAAAATTTCATTCTATTTCCTATGAAGTGAATCCTCCACCAATGTTAAGAGGAAGCTTGGTGTTATCTCAAGAAAGTAATATCTTTAATCTTTTCAAGCATGCAAAAATGTATGAACCAAACCCATGAACACGCCGATGGCCACATTCATAAATTATTTGCCAGTAACAATTCAAAGTTCAAGGATGCTGCTTAATATTGAAGTATTGTGGAAGCATTGCAATATGTGACCCTCACCCAGCCTGATATTGCCTTATGTGCAAATAGGGTATTTGCATTCTAAAATTGTTTAGGTTTTGTTTCTGGAGTGTATTAAAAAATTATTTTTATTTTCAAAAAAACAAAAAAGGGACTGGCCTGTTGGTACGAGGCTTGGCCATTCCCAGCACATTTACCACGGATAACTAATCCTATGGCTAAGCTCATTCTCAATGCATTTCATATTCACCAGAACATCATCGTCAACCTATATGTAGTCTAATACTTGGTAACAAAGTTAAAACTTTATAAAGCGAAGGAAGGAAATTCTTTTTAAAGGAAAGTATTTCATAAACCTTTACCAAAACAGTTAGAGAGAGAGATATATACAAAGATTTTAATGAGAGAGAAAATATGGACAGAGAAAAACCAGTAAAAGAGCAAGAGATTTTAAGAAAAATTAAGAGAGAAAAATAAAGATTTATAAGAAGTAGGAAAGAAATAAAGAGAAAAACTAGTAGAAGAGCAAGAGAGTTTAAGAGGAAAAATGTGTGTGTGTGTGTGTGAGAGAGAGAGAGAGAGGAGAGAGAGAGATGTAAAGATTTTTAAGGGAGAGAAGAACTAGAGAAAGGGAAATTAGTAAAACAGAGATTTTAAGGAATAATCAGAGAGATATAAATATTCTAAAAAAAGACAAATTAAGAACGAGCGAAGAAAAGAAGGAGAAAAAATGATCTAATAACAAGATATGTTAACCCTCTTTTATTATTATATAGAAATTAAGATTTAGGAGATAATTTTGAAAATTTAACTTCAATATTTATGTAGGCAATAGAGAAACTTGGGCTCATGGGAGAGCCTAGGGTAAGTCTCCATAGCCTCCTTAGGGAGGACTTATCTTTTGAAATCCTTCAAAAAAAGTATGTCCCTCCCACCATTGGGTGTGGCGAGAGACTAACTTCAAAAGAAAAAACAACTATCAATAAAGAGTACTCCTCTTGTTCTTAAATCCGATTGGGAAGACACTCTTTTAAAGGTGGATCACTCTTATAAGGCTACTAACAGGATGACCAATAGGTATTTTATCAAGGAATGTGGATCCAAATGATGTCAAAACACATTTTAACATCTATATATTCATAGTGTTCTTTTTGGGTTGGACAAGCCCCAACCTCAAAATTCAACTAGCTATACATGCATATCATCTGTAATGATATAACAAAGCATACATCAATTGAAGGTTAAAAAAACACATATCATGCCCATTTGAATTTCTTAAACAAACAAGACATGCTTCACCTTCCTCATATTTTCAGTACACTCAAACGTGGCTCTTGGCTTTGAGGAGGAAATTTCAATAGAGCTCTTACATGGCCATGGGGAGATGATGAAGGGAAGATTAGGAGAAAAATGATACTACATACCTCGAGATGGTAGAGTTGAAGAAGAGATGAGTCCTTTACTTTAATCAAACAATGAAGCTTCCAAAATGAAAACTCTGACCTGTTGAAGAAGCTTTCCAAGGTTGTCCACGTGCTCCCTTCCTACTCATTGAAGATGAAGGTTGGAAAAGGAGAATCCCAAGTTTGAAGATGAAAAAATGTTGAAAGTGGGAGAGAAGAATAGATGAAGGAAGAAAGATAAAAAGGACTTCAAAGCTCTTAGTTAGAGGGCTCAAGGAGTTCCCCAAAATTTAGCTCATTCCCAATGATGAAGATGTGGGGGTATTTATAAAAAAAAAACAGCTAAAATTCAGCATTTGAAAGTTTTTTAATTTGTCAAGATTTCTTATGAATTTTAAAGTTTTTGAATTTATTTTATTTCTATTTTCTTTATAGGTTTTGACATATGGAGATTTGCCCTTAGCTCTGGAAACATCGTTTGAAGGGGGTTGGAAGGGCTAAAGCCCACCCAAGAGGAGCAAAACCGCTTTCTTGGGGCCAATTTTTACCAAAAAAGGAGATTGTCAATGTAGCAGGCCTGTCTGGGCACATGACTGTGCATTGCGCTTGGTGCTGCCGTGCACTCTCAACCTTAGCACTCGATAGCACCATGCACCCTAGGCCAGAGCACTTAGTAACACAACAAGTGCTCTAGGCAGCGCACCAAGCGCTGCCAAAACTTTGCGTAAGGAGGCAAATTAAGGGTGGCCTTTGCCCCTCTGCCGTCCCCAGGTAGGTCCCACCTAAAAAAATAAAAGTTTAACAACAAAAAATATGTAATACTTTTAAGAGGTATAATATTCCTTTTATAAAACGGGTCTGGCTCCATTTTTTATGATTCCAGGTTCGTTTTCGATCTGGAACTAATTCCTTGAATGGGAGGGTCCCAGACCCATGTCAAAGGTTGGATCATGGATTGGGTAGGTGGTTAAGCTTGAAATATGAACTGTACATCCAGATTTGGATTTACGAAGCTGAGTAGAATTAAAAAGTCAGGGCGAGCTTGCAATGATGTTGGGAATTGATTCTTGAGCTCGATTTCAAACATTTGAGTTTGATTTTTTTTTATCAGATTTTTTGTTTTTTTATCTAATCTAGATCTCTGGGCGATTTTCTGAATCTATTTTCCTATTTTGGGACTGACTTTCATTCTGAAGTCTATGAGTTTTTAACCTTCGTTTTGATCTAGAGCAGAATTTTGGATCTGGTACTTGGATTTGGATTTAGGTCTATATCTAAAGTTCTACTTTGGATCTAAAACTTTGAATTTGGATTTAAGGCTTAGTTTTAGGTCTAGAGCTCAGTTTTAGATCCAAATTGGGATCTAGGGATCTATTTTTTAATCTAAAGTTGGGATTTGGATCCAGATCTGGATCTAAGCTTGGTTATTGGATCTTGACTTTGGATTTTGAATTGGGTTTAGTTCTATATTTGACATGAATTATCAGCGTAGACTGAGGTAGGGTTGGGTTGAAAGTTTAGATTTAAATTCGGAACTGCAATAAATTGAAGTATTTGAGACCCAAAATTGTTGAAAATAATTGTGGAGACGCTAGATATATATGAAACATAAAAATTTAGGGGTAATTACAAGGTTCAGCCAATTTATTAGGATCTTGTAGAATCTCAATGGGGAGCTGTCTACCGGGGCCGAATGCCATGCAGTGGCCCACATAACAGAATATGCAACGTAGTAGACATATTTCTAGTTGAACTTGTAATAAGAACAAAAAAAATCCACCATCCATATGGTGTGACATTGTGAAGGCAAAATATTTAGCAGCTACTCCAACTTTTTCATAATCGAAGACAGCGCATTGAAGTGGATGTTCATTTTGTTAGGGACAAAGTTGCTCAAGGCACTATGTTGCGAGACGAACATCATTTGAAGAGCGGATGCAGATGGGCTTACAAAAACCATTAAGCTCTCATGGCTATCATGTTAATCAAAGCAAGCTTAACATAGGAGCATCCTTATGCAAGGCGGAGCCATGGTACGTCTCACAAGGGCCCTGGCCCAACCTAAAATAATAAATATATATAATATATATATATATAATATTTTACATATAAATTTTAAAAAATTTCACTTGTTCTATATAAAAATTTTGAAAAATGATATTTCAGCCTAGTAAACAAATTTAAAAATTTTAATTTGGCCTGCTTGATGAAAAATTCCTAGCTCCGCCCCTATCCATATGGGTCCAACACCAAAGGGTTTGGTACCTCTTTCTTAGACAAAAATACCAAAGTCGCTGCCCAGGTGACTGTTACTTGAGAGAGAAAGTTGTGTGCATCGTGCACATGTTAACTAGTAAAGGATGGAAGGATATTTTGGTCATTTGTTAAAAAGAAATGTCATTTATAGTTTTTTGCTTTTTACAAAAAGTTTTTTTTCACTGTTAACTAAGGTATTTTAGTCATTAACCATACTTGCTCACTAAATTCATGTCAGGTTTTTATTTGAGGCATTCCTATTCAGTTTAGATGGTCCTATTTGTTCACTGCATGAAGTATTGCAGCATTTCTTGGACAACCCATGGCATGATGTATCTTCTTCAGAGAAATGGGGTTGCAGTGACACCCGGATGTTCAATTAAATCCATAGGCAGGACACCGCCTCAGTCTTGCTCCTTACTTCTTGTTTAGCTGGTGTAAGAGGCAAAACCAGCTTTAATTCCTAACCACAATTATGGATGTTCAATGAGTCGAGCCAACTCTGGTGCACTCTTGACCTTTCTTGGTCCAACTCAGATCAATCTCAACTCATCTAATAAAGGAGCCATGTTCGGGTTAAAGATAAGTAAATGAGTTGAGTTCAACCTTGGCAAGCTCAACTTACGTAAACTCTCATGGTCAGATGAGAATGCTATAGATTTGTATAAAAATCATTTAATGAGAAGGCCACTCTCATGGTCATGTTCAACTGCATATTGTTACAACTCAAGAAAATAATAGAAAAAGTTGAAGGCTTCTCTTTCCCTCTCAACCTCAATCCAACACTCCCCACCACAAATTCAACACACGTCTCTCTCTCTCTCTCCCCTCTCTCTCTCTTTATACATTTATTATATATACATATATATATTCCCATTTCGGTATTGGTTTTACAATATGCATATACAATGCCGGTTGATTTTATGGAAAATCTTAATTTTTGCTTGTTATAAGAGCAAACAGTGTTATTATTCAAAATACACATCTAATTAAACCTATAACATAATCTCAACAAGCTAATGTGCTATAACTACTTAGTTAGCACAAGTGTTGTGACTACTTATCTATTACAAACATTCTTTGTTCCAGTTTGCTTTATGAAAATATTTGATTCTTTTACTGTCAAAGTTTTCGTGATACAAACTTACAGCAGCAGCATTTGACCTTCTAGATGACTTTTATCAAGTGATAAGGGAACACAAACTTACATCAGCAAGCCTTCTACCTTCTAGAAGACTTCTTATCAAGTGAAAGGAAAAAGAAGGTTACTAGATTGCCCCATGGCCATTAGTGACAGATTCATTTTGGATTTACATCGGCTTAGACTTCAAACAGAAGTTAAACCATTTAGCAAAAAGTCTTACATCTTTGAAAAGGTGTAAGCCACCATTGTCTCAATCATAGTCCTTTACTGGCCACTTGGCACCAATAACAGATTGTTACCGTCCAGTGATTCTGCTAAAATTTAGGGTAGATTCATACATCATTACTTTACATGGTTCCATGAATCTGCCCCAATTTTTAAGACTGTTTTACTAGATAGTAACAATTTGTTACTGGTGCCTAATAGCCCCTTAACACTACAATTGCATGAGGAACAACAAAAGTACAAAGACATCCGTGGAGCACTAGTTGTTCTATCAACCAGATGGGAAGAGGACAAATTGTAAAAACTTCTTATCATCTCCCCATCCAAAATATAAGTCCCTGCTGCTTGTTTTGATAACTCCTTGATTATCTTTACCAAATATGGAGATCTTGAATTTGTTTCTTCTCCACTTCGAGACAAGACTTTTATGGAACCATCCATTAATTTGTGAAATTGAGCACGTTGTCCATCATAACTACAAGGGCAATGTTTTTTTATAAATGAACCACAATGAACAAATTTAATAAAATAAGGATTAATAATCTAAATGGCTCAAGCTGAAGAATTTGCAATAAAGAAGAGGGGAAGTAGCAGAGTAAATGGCTTAAAAATTTGTACAGGGGATTACAAGGAAAAAGAGCCAAATAAAGGAAAAATGGTGGAACAAACTTATATTCACAATATAATTAACTTAATCCAGCATTATGACATCTGACCTTTCAGAGCTTGTTTGGGCACATGTTGGATCAACAGCGATGCCAGGAACAATGGAAACAGTCGACAAACGAAACTAGATGCTTGCCGATGAGTGAAGGAGTAAGTAAATCATATGAAAAAGACATTTAAAAGGGAAAAAGAATTGTACAAGCCTTGAAAATTCCAACATCAAACTCGGCTGGAAATAAATGACCATTCTTAAATGAAAAACTAAAAACTAATTAAGCATTTGCAGCTGGAATTACTAGATAACATCATTGTCACAAATACCATTTCCCATGTTTTCATCGGCAACAGATTTTCTCTGGAATCAGCTAAAAAGGATCTTTTTCTAGAAAATCTCAGGAGTCCAAGATAGACTTTCCGCTAATTTTCATACAAAAATGATATTCAGAAATAGTTCTTCAAATTCTGAAACAGACAAAAATGAAAACAAAGCTTAAGATGTACCAGAGAATGTTTTGATTTAAAAAAGGAATAATCTAACAAAATTTATCATAGTACGATAGTATTCATTTCAAATGTGGGATAAATTCCCATTTTTTCATTTCACCAGTTTTTTGGTGATATTGTCACAATAACTTGAAAATATTGCAGTTTTGTGACAATAGTAAGACACGCCGAAGATTCATTTTGTCCTCCTCTTTGATTAGACGTCTCATAAGTGAAGCGACTTGTATAGAGTGGTTTGAGATGATGAAGCAGAATTTCATCTCTTGCGGCTAAGCAGACATACCCATTTCAGTTCCTTATTATTGCGATCGGAAAGCAAGAGCTATAGAAAAAGGAGACCGATTACAAAACCAAAAAGTCATTGTTGAAGCCGTAAGAGAGCTTCCATGAAATAACCCCGAAACTGTGGCTGAAAGTATTTTCAGCCGTGACCTTCCTGTGGTTTAACTAACCTGGCTTTGGCAAAAACCCTGTAGCTGTTAACTTTTTGTCATGGTTTTGACCATAGTCACAAAAAAATTCTTGAGTTTTAAACCGGAGTTTTTTCTCGCTACAATACGGTGAGCTTGAAAATAAAGGAGAAAAAACAAGAAAAATACAACAAATTTTTAAAAATTAAAAAAACTCAAATTAAGAAAAATAAAATAAGTGAGAAACTATAAACACAAACATCAACAAATAAGTAGATTTGCAACATATAAAATTAGAAAATAAAAAAAAACTGTTTAAAACATTAAAAAAATGAAGAAAAAGGAAAAAATGCAAAAAAAAAAAAGGTTTATTTATCATGTCCATTTGTTTTTCTTTTAAAAAACACGTTTTTTGTGACTGGCAATTTTATCAACCAGCCATGATGTACCTAGGCCACTAGCCATGGTTTTGGCTGTTACCGTTATTTGCAACAGCCACTGTTACTTGTACATTAGCCATGGAAAAAGTCATGGCCATTTTAATTATTCTACATTTTTTTATTATATATATATATATGTAGAGAGAGAGAGAGAGAACATAGAAATAAGTAATTGTACTATAAAAATATTGTTTATACAATTCAAAATTATAAAAAAAACATAAGAATAATAGAAAATAAGTATCTTTGAGCATGCCTGCTTCTTTCTTATCAAAATGCTCCCCAAGCCATTTCTGGTCGAAATAGAGAAAATAAATAAAAAAATAGCAGGTTCATACACATCTAGAAAATTAACCCCAGAGACTAGTATGGTGAAACAATTCTAATTTTCTCATATTAGCAGCTTAGCATCTTATTTCTCCTAGAAACAATTCTAATTCTCCCATATTCATGTAGTGTAGCATACTTGTATCCAAACAGTCAAAAAGTTTAAGAATGATGGACAGGGGTATGTGAAAGAACATATCATCTCTGGTACAGTAAGAGAAATTTCATAAATAAAATAGAAATATATTGCACGTTATACACAAATAACTAGTAGAACATACAATACTGTAAATGATCAACCTTTTGGGCAAGCAAATCTTGGCCTGCTCAGAAAGCTCCTATTTTTTCTGTCATTAGAAAACAAAAAAGAAAGATAAAGCAATCTTCACCTCAGAATAAGTTCCTAAATCCCAATCCAATTCATGGATCATGAAGAAAGCTAAGATCTTGATCACCTGCAAACAAAACAAAAAATGGAGGATTGATGAAAAAAATGAGTACTTATAGCCAAAATCAAGGCTCCATGAAATAGTTTTAGAAGAAAATAATGTAGGACAAAACTTACTATAAAATACTTCAATTTATTGGAAACTGAAACAAGAAGACAGACAATTGGTTCATCCAGAAAATTAGTCCCATGTAGAACCAAAACTGCAGTTGAAACCAAGCTTGTGAAATGTGTCAGCCAAAACAGCAAATATCTCTTGCACAATTGTCAGGAAATAAAATAGGCCTTGTGAAACTGATTGCAAAACACTAAGGACTAGAGAAAAGAACATAATGCACAAAAAATGTCTTTAAGAATGCTTGGTTGAAACCAATATCAGCAATATTTTTTTCAGTATGCTAAAATGCCTGGTTTATTGGATCCATTACAAGCTTCAATTGAAGAGTAGACCACAACCCCTACTAAACAACAATATATTTGATACATAGTCACATACAAAATATAGTTCGGCACTAACATAACCTTGATAGCTGGTATATTTTCAAATAGAAGTTGATTGGTAATGCTGGATAAGAGCATGAGGTGAACATGATGTCAGTGCAATATGAACATGATGTCAGTGCAATATGATATATTTACCTGAAATTATTATATTTATCTGAAATTATTAAACTATTAGAGCATGAGGTGAACATGAATTTCTCGAGGATAACACGGCAAAGTTGTATATTTCGGAAATATTTTGGAAATCAAGATTTTTTAAAAAAATTAAAATATTTAAAAAATCCTGAAAATATAAAAAATAAAATAAATAAGAAGTTAATAAAAATATTAAAAAAACGTGTATAATTCACGTTTTTTTTGTTTTTTATATTCTGACATTTTTTAAAAAGATGCATTGTATTGCTGTTTCTACGCCTGACTTATTTTTCACGTATTTAACGTGTCTTTTTCAATTAAGTTGCGATATTTGTGACAGTGGATCAACATAGACAAAAAGAAAGCTGATCACCATAACAAAGGCAAATCATCCTCTGGTTCAAATGCTAACCATTGGTTTGAGTCAGATTGATCCAGATAAAAGTTTGATGAAAACGGTAATCTCAGAGTAATTACGGAACTGGGACTAAGAAAATACCAACCTGCACAAAAAAAAAGGAAAGAAAGATAGAAAGAAAAAGCATCAATACCATAAAGAGAAAATCAACTACAAGACTAAACTATTATCAAGATCCACATAGATCCATACGCCCACAGCTTTATCGACCAAAGGATTGCTGCACAAGCTTGGAAATGATAAAGGGAAGTTCATAGATTTAGAAATTCCATACTGCCTTCACTATCAAAGCTGCTGCCCTTTAGATATTGAATCCATTACATTATTCAAATGTACTTTAATGTCCTTTTCTCCTTCACATATAATTAGCCACCTCTTTGATAGCTGTGCTTTCTGAAAAGTGAACCATACTTGATGCTTGGCAAATTTCTAACGTCACATATTTTTAAAGTGCCAATGTTCCATGCAAATATGAAGCACCACTCCTCTGTGTCTGCTCATAAACAAAACATATCAGAGAGTAGCGCATATTGGCATGTGTAGATCACACCACTAAACAAGATATGTCATAGAGAGACTTGGTTACAATTAGCATACATTATATATAAGAATGCCTGATCTTTATTACATCCTAGTAGGATAAACACTCAAATTTTGGTTTAGTTATGAATGTATATCATCATGACTGCATACAATGATATTATGTACATGACTGCATGCATTGATAATATGAATTAAAGCTGGATCCTCACTTTAGTATTTTCCATTGTCAAATGGGCTGA